>NC_040021.1:18437443-18480138 GCF_000972845.2 Larimichthys crocea
AAAAAAAAAAAAAATCAAATAAAGCACTGAAAAAACAAACATTTAGTTTATTTAAAATGCCCAAGGAAAACAAAAGTTACATGTATCAGTACATCAGTGAGATATGACACTTACTTCTTGTACAGCACAGCGTTGGGCTTCTTCAGGGCATACTGCAGCACAAAAAGACAAGAGATATATTAAATCCACAATCCTTCCACCAAGTCCACAGGTTTCATTTACTTTTGATCATTAAATGTGACAGAAATCCTCTGACTGACACCACACACACACTACATACATCTATGTAGTTGTTTCTCATATGAAAACAAGTTATTTAAATAACATCTTATTTTCATCTTTCAGTATCTACGTGACTTTTTGACACGTTTTGCCGTCTCGGTATTTCAGTTTGGTTATTCAGCTCACATCTCAGAGCACATATCATATTTACATGAACTGAGGAAGGAAGGTAAGTAATGCCAAAAAAGGACAACCGGGTGATAAAACGTTAATGTGATCTTTGATTTGGATTTGCGTGATAGGATTTGACTGTTTAAAACATGTTAGTTATCTCAGCATGTGGAGATTCTTAAATGACTCCGTCATGAAGAGATTTCTTACTGAGTGCATCATCAGGTCACTTCTATTGTTTCCTTGAGGGCCTGGTGACTGTTTGACTGGTGTTCCCTCCTTTTCATTGTCATGGCAAGTCTTTCACATCCTCAGTCAGTTTGGGCTCTGCTCTCCAGGAAGCGTTTGGAGCGCTTTGTCTTGGGTTTTCTGTGGGAACACAAACACACGGGGAGGATGACAAACTGCCAGAGTCACACCATACGATGTGGTTCAGTTACTTTACTGTATGGCTCCCCCCTTCCCCTTTCCCCTTCTCCCCCATGTCTTGTCTGCCTCAGTTGTCTAATAAGGGCACTATAAACTCGCAGCAGAACAAATCTTGTTTGAGTGTTCTCGAAGCTCTCCTCAAGCCAGCAGACCAGACTCCTTCGACAAAAACATTTTTTACCAGAATATTTTCACGACCAAATGATGTGAGTGTGTTTTCACGATGAGTTAACAAGTCAGTTATGTTGACTTAGTTCAGTAGTGAAAAGAAGAAACTTGGAATTCAGAAGGTGTCCGCTTGGATTTTTCTGTAAGGATATTTAAATTCCTCACAGTTCATACGTTTATTTAGTACACTAAACATAGATAAATGCTCCTGGGCAAGAGAAGATTCTTTGTTTGTGGGGCAGCTAACATGGATTTGTTCTATGGTGGGTTTGCAGAATGAATTGCATAATAAATAGGCACAGTTGACCCTGAGGAGATAATAAGCCATTACAGATGATGGATGGATGGCTTTTAAACAGGCAGATTTTCAGGAGCTATGAAATGATATCTAAAACTTTAGTTAGTTAAAGTTTTTGTGCTAGACAGAATGCTTAAATACTGTTGAAGACTCGCTCATACACATTAATCAACTGGTTTTGAGAAAAAGTTCTCCTAATTATGGTCACATATTGTTCTTTACGGAGTAATTATGAAAACTATTATAGCTTCACAAATGAGGAAAAATGTCCTAAATGTCAAGGAATCAGAGCCTTTTCTTATTATACGGCTATCAACCACTGGCTGATGGCACGATGTTAACATTAATTCAGGCTTTAGTAACTTAACGGGAATAGGTTCATTTAGAGAAAAAAATGTTGTTCATAAAAAAACAACAAAATGACGGTTGTAATGCCTAGACTAGAACCAGCATTACAAAGAGAAATAATTTCCATTAATCTAACATCGATATTCTGCTGTGTTTAAAGAAAAGGACGATCATATGTGCACCAACGGTGGTCAGACCTCATAAGACAAAGAAACACAGTCAACATAATTCATAGTTACCACACAGACTGACAATTGGGGAAATTTTATATAAATCTATCAAAATTATTTAACTTGCCAGATTTAATGTGGGCAACATTTTTAAGAAACAATTTTATGTTGTTATTCTATAATTTAAAGTATAGTTTAACATCCAGCTCTAATTATTAAACCTCTATATTAATGAACATGACCCCTTATTACCAGTAGTCGAGTTGTAAAATGAAACCAGGGGGGATGGTGAAATTTTTTCATTTATGTGACATATTTTCCAGCGAGGGAGGTCTGGGGGTCCTCCCCAGAAAAATTTTGTATTTTCTTAGATGCATTTCCTGCATTCTAGTCAATTTTAGGGTGACTTGCTAGACATGGCAAATCCTAAACATCCCATCTGATTCATAGCTTGCATTCTCAGTTGCATGGCCTGCCAAGACAAATCTATTATCGGGGAAAGAAACAATAACCACTTCCTTAACTTGGAACCATCATGTCATTCCACATCTTTTTTAAAAAACCTACTTTGTGAAAAACATTTTAATATCTTTATTTGTGAATGTGCTCTCAAATATTTTTTTTCATTAAGCTTAAGATGACATCTGATTGGTTTTGTTTGCTAACCCCGGGCCAAACACACACACTTCCAGGTTCTTTCTCATCTAGCTCAATATTTATTTTATTAAATTACAAAAAAAAAAAATCCGTAATAGTGTTTACAATGTTTCAAACGACTGTGACCCGGATGTAGAGCGGGTCGTCCACTAATCAGAAGATCAGCGGTTCGATCCCCTCCAGTCTGCATGTCGAAGTGTCCTTGGACAAGATACTAAACCACAATTGCTCCCGAAGACTACACCATTGGTGTGTGAATGGGTGAATGAGATATGTACTGTAAAGTGCTTTGAGTGATTGGAAGACTAGAAAGGTGCTATATAAGTACAGTCCATTTACAAAAGGGTCATTTCACTGCACAAGGAGTCGATCAGACTAGATAAGTGCCATCTTTATGGAGATTTTTTAAATGTATTGAGGTGGACTCAACCTTTTAAAAGAAGTTTTGGCATTGGCATCAGTAGTAAGGGGTCATGTTCATTAATATAGAGGTTTAATAATTAGAGCTGGATGTTAAACTATACTTTAAATTATAGAATACAACATACTGGATGTTAAACTATACTTTAAATTATAGAATACAACATATAAATATGTTCTTAAAAATGTTGCCCACATTAAATCTGGCATAGTTAAATAATTTGATAGATTTATTAAATTTCCCCAATTTGTCAGTCTGTGTGGTAACCTATGAATTATGTTGACTGTGTTTCTTTGTCTTATGATGTCTGACCACCGTTGGTGCACATATGATCCGTCCTTTCTTAAAGTTTTTGCTTACTGCACACATCCAACTGCCTGCTTGTCACTTTATCTATTTTTAGCTACTGGAAGGGGAAGTGAGCCCTTTCATAAGTGAGGGAGCTCCAGAGAGGGATGAACATTAGGCTGTATACAGCCTACATATATATACACCATTGTTTTCTTATTATGTGTGCAAAACGTAAATACTAAAGCAATATTTTGATTGTATTTCAATCCTTGGTCGTCACGGCCACATGACAGTGTCCAATCAGCTGCAGGATTCCGCGGAGCCCCGCCCCACCGCGCGGCCTATTTATAATATTTGCTACGGCAGCTATTTGACAGTTCGTGTAGGAACAGATGCTGCACCACTCTCACTGCAGCTCCACCTCTATGGATGCAACTTTACCCTAAGCAGAAAGCCGTCATTACTCAGACATTACCTACTTGAATGCTCACTGTTCTGACCTCTGTTATCGCACCTCCAGGTTTTAAGACGTTTCTTTGCTCTTTGATATAACGCTGACATTTAAAAAACACACACACGCACACAATGACAGAAGGGAACAACATGCCAGAAGGCGATACAACCGCAAAGGATGAGGTGCCCGCAGAGGAGAAGCGGCTGGAGGAAGAGGAGAAGAAGGAGAACGGGGACAGTAAAGTGACCGTCCCGGAACAAACCTCGGCTCCGGACACAGAGGAGGACGAGTTCGTGCACCCCGAAGGCGGCTGGGGGTGGCTGGTTATGCTTGCTGCCATGTGGTGTAACGGCTCGGTGTTCGGGATCCAGAACGCCTTCGGTATCCTCTTCCTCTCGCTCCTCCGGGAGTTCGGCTCCGAGGACGATGAAGACCTCCGCTTCAGGACAGGTGAGTGCGGCGTGCGAGGGAGGGGGAGCGGGGGGACCCTCAGCTCCAGGTGACGCACAGCTGGACTGTACGTTTGAATTTCCCGCAAACGGCTTTATAACTAAGCATGTAACGTGGCATAGCGTAATTGAATGAGTGCATGAATATAGTTTTGTCACGTAAGTCACCGTGTCCTGAACGTACTCCGCTTCCCGCCGCCGACATTAATCCAATTAAAGTTGAAGTTAACGGTGCTGCTCGCGGACAAATCACGTTGAACGGTTAGTGGCGGGGAGTTGAACTGGTGACCTGAGCGCCGGTCGACCTCTGCACAGTCACACGTTGTCCAAATGTGTTTAAAATAAGTTCTGTAGTCTTATTTTATGACTTCTATACGACAGAAAAAAACAAAAACGCCATATTGTACGAGTTAGCTAACATCAGCTAGTAGGTCGTTTCCTGCATGACAGACAGAAAGAGGTCGAACAAAAAGCCGCTGAGGTTATCTGGGGGTCTGAGCTTGATAATGGTTCCTGTGGCAGTGGCACTGGATGTGGTGGCACACTTTTCTGTGGTCGTACTGGTTTCTGTCTGTGTGAAAGTTAGCTGGTTGTAGTCGCAGCACACTTACAGTGACTGTATGGAAAGATGAGGAGGCACGACATGAGAGGTTTGCTGTGAATGAACCGAGCTTCCCGTGAGTGTGTTTCCATGTTATGAATAGTGTGGTGCAGTCCGGTAAACAACAGATTCAAAACGTTAGTCATTCTCTAAGTGCATTTTTCAACGCAAGTTCAAGTTTGCATCAGCAGTGAATATGAATAAATATAAATATGGATAATAGAAGAAGTTTCTCTGCAGTCACGTCCATCAAACGCTTGTTTCAAGTGCCAAGAGCAGATTTAGAGGGTCAGAGTAGAAGAGAGGTCACATCCCTCTCTATACTGTGTGTAGTACCATGAATAACAACCCTATGTGGTTCTGCTGTGATTGTAACCTGATGTTAGACTAACTGTATGGAAACCTCATTTTTTGGTCTGTCTAGACTAGAGCCTAGAAGTTCACAGCCACACTGTGTGTGTATCAGTGCTCCTCAAACTTTTTTCTGGCATGCCGTACAATTCATCAGTCATTAACAGTGACGGGGGAAGCAACCAACAAAAAAAGGATCCAAGTTGAACTGAAGTGAAATAAAGGTCAGCAAACTTGTGTTTGTTTGTTTTACCTACATAAGTCATATTCGGTCAACGTTTCACTCCGTATCTTTCCCCTGCTTATCCACACCCTCCACCCATGCAGAGGCTCTACAGTTTGTGCAGACTACAAATCTTTGTGGGAGAACTTGTGTGCAATCATATGAACGTCTGTTCACATTTTCCTGCTTGTTTGCCTTTAAAGGCAAGTGCAAATAACTGCAGTGATAACAACTGTGTCGTTGCCTTTACTTGTCTTGGGAGTAGAATGTCTTGGAGGAACTTGAAATTCCTGTAGGAGAGAACTTTAGTTTTAAGACAGACACAGATCATTTGATCATAACACCACACACCTCCACAGGTTATAGTTATGTTGTGCTTGGTAGTAGCCAATCTACTAACAATCTACCTCATTGCCTCTTTCCTTTGGGATGACCACAAGACTCATTATGAGTCCACTTTAATACAAATTTAACTACTTTAGTATCGCTGCTGCAGATCTGTCTGACCTGGTCTGCAACACAACCCAATACACACCACCCCTCGCCCTCCCACATTGACCAGAGTTCATCGGTCGCTTGTCTTGATGAGTGAGGTCTTCCAGAGTCAGGCTGAGACAAATGGTCGATGGGAATGTGTGGAGGAGGGGGCAGGAGTTGGACTTAAGGTCCACTTACACAGCCTCCCCTAAAGGGTTGTGCTTCTTTTTCTGTTTTTTTTAGAGGTGATATCACAGCACTGGACACAGCTTTGCGTGCTAAAGATAACCACAGTCTAATAACAGAACCCTTGAACAAGATGTAATTTGATAATGAGGGGATATATTTGGCTCTCGTAACCCTACATATGACTTTTTTAATCCTGAACCCAGAATGATCATGGGTTAAGTTAAAAAACATTCCATCATTTCAAAAAAAATGAAATAACTCAATATAATTAAGCAGCTAAGTTAGTCATTGCCAGTGAAGTAATGCAGAGTAGCTGTTTTACCATAAAAAATAGAACACTCTGTGCCTTTTGGAGCTGGTTCAAATTCACAGTGTTATGTAATAATTTAGTCCCTTCAGACCTTTGAACCTGGCTCCTTTTGGAATTGATTTGGTCTTGACCAAAGTGGTCTTTTCGGCAGCTCTGTTTTGAGTTTACAGGCAGTCGGAACTTCACCAAAGTCAGTCTTGTAAATTACTAATGTGCTCCAAGAACAGGTCTAGTCAGGTTTGAGCCCAGAACGGGTCCAAAGATTGTTAAAAAAAAACATTGGCACATGTTTCTGTTTATTTCAGCCTGGATCATTCATCTTACTGTTCACATGGCTGTCTCATCAATTCTGGATCTCATAGTTTACACCCAACGCCAGTGTTTAGTTTCAATGCAGTAAGTAGTGTGGCCTATATGCAGGTCAGGGTGGTGAGTGAACATGTAGCGAGTGGAATTTAAATGTCCGAGACTGGAGTTCAGACATGGAATCAACGCTCACCTTTGTATCAAAGGGATAGTTCAGGTTATTTGAAGTGAGGTTGTATGAACCACTTATCCATAGTCAGTGTATTATCTAGAGTAGACTGCAGTCGACACACACCCCAGTTTGGAGATGCAGACAGGAGGACGCATGGATGCTAAGCAATTGTCTGCTGTGGATGGGGGCAGCAACAAAACTAAGTCAAAGTGAAAGTGTACACTTTTAACTGCTTTACTTGGCACCAGACAGCCCGTTCTGATGGGAAACTGAAGGAGTTATATGACTCTCTCAAAAGCCACCAGACTCCATTGACAAAAAACACGGAAGTTGCTGGACTTGCACACACGTGTACGAAGGTTTCACATTAATCCACAGGTGGTGGTAACACGCCTGCTCGAGTGTACTAGAGAAGAAGGAAATGTATTCAGCATGTGAGCATTCAAAGATTCAAACCTTTAAGTAGAAAAAGTGAATTACAAAAGCTGAATCAGCTGTATTTCTGATCAAAAGTAGCATCATTCATTTTCATATAAAGTTTTTTTTCAGCTTCACCTCATTGAAAACCAACTCACTAGCTTCATAAAAAGGAGTCTGCTGCATGAATACGATGTACTCTTCGTCCTCTTCTTTGTGCCCTTCTGTAATCCAGTGTGAGAGCTGCATCATTGCCAGCTGTCATCCAGCTGTCATCCTGCATCCAGACCTCTCACAGCACCGCTGTCAGTACTTTGTTTAGTCCAAAACGGTTTTCATCAAAGCTGAATGTCCCAGATTTCCAGTCAACGGTGAATAGTATAGTTTTGCAGTTTCCTGTTTTACTTGCTGTGTCATTGTTTGTCTGTGCTTTCTCTTACTGCATACCTGCTTTGAATCATCCTCTGTCAGGCTTTCCTTGGACCCGCCAGCAGGGGACAAACGTTTTCTCTTTTGTAGTATGACATCTCCACCTTGGTATGACCCTGACATTGTTGGGTGTCCTCATTCTGTGTGTTAAGTCTAGATCAGTGGTGGAAAAATAACCTACACAATACCCAACCTACCCTACTGACAAAAAAAAAAACAATCATAACAATAAGGAACAAATAATTTTATTTCATTTAGGATCCTAGTGATCTGGAGGTAGAAGCTCTTCCTGAGCCTCTCAGTCCTGTAGCAGGTAGAAGAGCTTGTTATTCATGTGTTTGAGATTCTTAAATCTTCTTATTGATTTTTGCAGTGTCTGGTCTAAATGTCTTTTTGGCAAGTATAGCACCATCTAATGTACGTTCAGCTCAATGAACCACTCTTCACAGGATCTTGTTCGGTGCTGTCTCCGTACCACACAGTGATGTTCCCCGTCAGGACGCTCTCGATGGTGCAAGAGTAGAAATACCTCAGTATCTGATGGATTATGGTCTCTGCCTCACATTTCTTATCATAGAGTAAGTATACAGCATCCAGGTCATACCCTCAGTGTGGCTGGAAGCTGTCTCCACCAGACCTGTTGGTTTTAAGAGAGGTGTAGTTCCTCCCTGTTTCTTCCCAAAGACCACCATCATCTTGACATTCAGGAGGTTGTTGTCTTGACACCAGTGGGTCATAATGATATAATGTAATATTTTAATCTGCTTTTGAATTGGAAATACCTGACATTGAAGATGTTTAGATCTAAAGGCCTGGGTTTAAATTTAGGCTGTGTCTTGCTTGATGACAATAACAGTGTATTTCCTGCACTGCCCTGTTTTTCCTGTATGGGTCCACCTCCTGTTTGCCTGTTCCCAGATAGAATTTGGCGTCTTGCTTCACCCCAAGATGACCGTGCTCTACAGCAGGTCTTCCTGTTACGATAGGTGGGGTGACGAGCCATCTTGTTGAACTGTTTTAAAGTTGGACATAGGTGTAGAGGAAGCGCTCAAGGATAGTGGGAGGGGCCAGTAGCCTTGACAGGCAGGATGGGAGGCCAGGCAGATTCGATAAACATCATGAATTATTGTAATGGAAACCATTTCCCCCCAACATTGGTATTTCTCTGTCAGTGCGATCAGCAGGAAAACATACATACGTTTTAATTGACAGAACTGAATGAGACTGTAATCACCTCTATTGGATTTTTTCTGTAATCAGCACCGTAAAGACTACAGAGTAATCTGATTAGCTCTCTTAGCGATGATTAGGGATGACTTATAGCCAGACAAATAATTGATAATGTTTTGACCTGTGTTTATCATCTCTCATAATCATAATTTATGATACAATGCTCATATACCATGTTCAGTTCAGAGTGTGTGCATTTTATTATTAGAATCTATGAATTAGTATCTATGAATTTTTACAGCTCTTCATTCTCTTTTAAATATCTGGAAACTCAGTTTGAACTTCATAAAGTTCCGTATCTTTCTACATTTTAAGTGAATGCTTAAATTACATTCATACTCTATTCCACTGATTTAGCTGCCTCTGAACACAAATTAAAACCAACTATATGCAGTTTACTGTAAGCTTGAAAACATTCAGCAGTTCAGATATTCCATATCTCGCCAACTAAGCGGTTCAACGTCCAACATTCACAACTTCTTCAGAGATTTCTTCTAGTTTGATTTGATTCATCATATTTCCTCATAATCAGAGTCACATGGTTGAGATGCATTTAAACATTGTGATACAGTGCTCATATATCAAGTTCAGTTCTGTAAATATGTATTTTATTGTTGGATTTATATTTATATTACATGATAGATTGATTGAAAAGTTATTAGTTAATAACAATTTTAAATTGTTATAAATACAATGTTGTTTCAGCTTCCTAAATGTGAGGATTTACTACTTTTCTCTGTTTTATATTATTGTCAGGTAGTTATCTTTAAGTTTGGGACTGTTGGTCAGATGACATCACCTTGATTTACATCTTGAAATTTTCTATGCTAAGATAACTGAAGAAATAACACACGCCTTTTTATTTCACACTGTTCTGAAAGAGGAACTAGACACCATATCCTGGCTCAGGACATGACCTCAGCTATCTGCACCCTCTGTTTATCTTAAGGCAACAGTTTCACTTCTTTCCAGTGCAGCCCACAACTCCTCTGCCCCTCTGTGTCGTCTGCACGCATGGCTCTGTAGGGTAAATAAAGTGGGTACCTCTGCACGCATGGCTCTATAGGGTAAATATAGTGGGTACCCCTGAGTGACACGAAGACCACATCAATGGATGTGACATTGACTTCAGCAGTGTTTCTCATTACGTAGTATATGTGTATAATACAAGGCGCTGTGCTGCTCATGTGCTTGAAATGTTAGCAGGAGTGGTATCTACAGTACAGAGTTGACCTAACAACAGAAGGACTCTGTATAAAGTCGTGATTGTGGTGTACAGTGAGGTGTAATATCCCAGTATATAATGATACCTCATGTTATGGTTTGGGACAGTTCCATCTGGTTTAATTCTATTTTATTTCTCCCACATGGCAGTGTGCTGTTTGAATGGATGTAATTAAAAGGTTGAGCTTAAACATACCACATAACACGGAGATATGGCCAGATGGCCTATTGTTCATTAACTGTTTGCTCATGGAAGTGAAGTTTTATACTGTAGTTCTTTGCAGAGAGTACTCAGTGTAGAACACAGCATGAGCAGCTCTGGATATATTTCTCATGTCAAACTGAAATATGGGCAGCTACACATTGAAAACCCATCTGAGCTCCTTGTGTTGTGGGGCCCAGCGGAGGACATACCACCGCACATGTTTCAACATGCTGCTGCTCTCAGATTCAAACTCACATGCTGTTAAAGGGACATACCTTTTTTCTGGTATAAACTGATGAACAACAGCAGTACGACTAATGCTGAACCACCAAAGGGGCTCAAAGAGGTCATCTGGGTTTGGGGAGTTGGTCTATTTTAGTTTAAAGATATGAGCAGTTATCTCTGCCAGACGTAAGCTTGGAGGGGTTTATGAGGTTACTCGTGTTTGTATATCTGTCCACAGCTAATCTAACATGCTGCTGGACCAATCAGCCGCATTTATGCACATTTATGACTTTATGCTCGAGGACCTCTCATCTCACCTCACAGCTGGGCTAAAACCAGTCTTGGTGTAGTGTTGGCTGCAGTTTGTCCTTTGTCATGACTTAAATATTGGCATCCATCTAAAGGTTTGGTCTCAACTTGAACTGGAGCATCTGTAGATTCATTCCATAACCAGTATGTCATGATCCACTAAAGTTAGACACCATACAAGAGGAATTCATCCCCGTTTTTGTTAGCTTCACCACGATCTTGACTGTGGGAGCTGGAAATACCTCACTGACGGCTGTTGTATGTATGTTGTTTCATAATGGAGAGGTCAGGATCGGCTAGTACAGAACATGAAAGATGCAGAGTTCAGAAATTTAGATTCAGTTACTGAGGACAGATCTAATTTGCTGTATGCCAAAACATTAACCTTATGAATGGCCACGACTTCCACTGGAACATGCACATTCAGATCTATGAACAGGCAACATTAAGTGTTAATTTCTATGATGTATCTATGATATTTTTTATAAAGCCTCCTTATTGCTTGTAACATTCTAAATAAGTCCACCGTTAGTTACACCATTACTCTCTTCTATGTATGTCATATCAAAAGCACTTGTTGCATCTGGCAGTTGTGGTTGTGTTGCAGTAGATGCTTCACCATCTGTTGCCTCAGTGTGTTTACAGGATCAATTAACAGCTCCTCAGAAAGTTCAAGTATTTTATTTAAGTTCATTTAATGTCCTCTTTATCTATCTAGTTTTATAATCAGAAAACTAAAACGTGTGACTGATTATCCATTTGGTCACCGTGAGTCTTATAGATTTAAACCTGGTAATCCATCTGTCAGCATGTCATCTTATGGTGGTATTTTCCCTGTGCAAATAAAAATCTTCCTGGAGACCTGTTTTAATCAGATTAATGTGGTCCATGTGTGTCCTTTCGGGGAACCATGACTCGGATTTGAAGGACTTCTGCTGGAAACACAATGAAAAACCACTGACCCCCGTTCAGCTTGCTCGTCATCTGAATATGCCGTGTGACAGCTCATTTTGTATGATGCCGTTTAGTTGACCTGTGGCAGGTCAGGTTATGTTGCTTGATAGATACAGATACAGATACACACTCTACTGTTATGTTTGTTATTTGAATAGATTTACTTTATCAGTGCCTGCAGTTTGTTTGATTCAATCTTGATTTCCTCTTCTGATAAGGTAATAGATGAGTTCTTTGCAGCCCCACAGAGCTCACTGTTATCTCATTAACACACACTAAGCTGGTCGATTCTTAGTGATTAACCATGAGGAGATCTGAACATTGCCATCACTACATCCATATCACATCACTCACACCAAATACTTGTTAAGCTTCCTCTGATAGTTTCCCTTTCTGTAGTCTTGTAGCATGAGACTTTTAATAGGACCAAACGGAACATATTCCACTTCATCATCACAGGTCAGTGGACATCATCAGTTCTCACATGACAGCTGTTTTCTTCTCTAGCGCCAAAGATAATGGAGAACCAAACTGGGAAACTGGAAATCGTAATCAACCAATCATAACGCGTAATGCTGGGGCGGGGATATCCAGCCAGTCAGTTCAGTGGCCTTTCACATGTGCGTTACGGGCTCTGGTTTCCTCCCTGTGGGAGCACCAGATGGGTTAGTCCTGGGCCTCATGCCATAAAAACCTCCTGTCAGTCAGAGACCTCTGGACCAAGCAGACCTTAGAGTCCTTGATTGTGCTGTTTCAATGAATCTGAAGTAACCTGAACTCTGACATTCCTGTCAATAACAAGAAGTCACCTGACTGTATTGTGGCTGAATATCATTTTCATTCAACGTGAAAGGAAAACACAGAGGGGCGAACGCCGATGGATGAAGCCGATGTTTTGTCCCTGGATGTGAAGGTTAAGCTGTAAATATTGTTTTAGTATCATTGTATGTGAGGGCCTGCCATGTGTGAGTGTCAGGTGGCCAGGATGAGTGTTACATAATCACTCACACACACACAGACTTTACTCCTGAGGCTGGAAAGCTGACGTGCCAGTAATTAGTTAGAGTTTGACCTGCCTCTGCCAACATTAAATGTAATATAGCTTCAGTGCAGTAGCCATAAATCCACCCATAAGAAATATGACCCTGATAGAGGGTGTTTGTGCAGACTGGATGTTAACTCTCTGTTACAATCTGTTTATATGGAGCAATTACATAATTACTACTGCTGCCACTGTGATAGTTTATAAGACCTGTTTAAGGTGTTGCAGGGCCAAGGGACAGTCAAATATTGTCATTTCTGTCACATAATGCACCATTTCTCCAAAACACTGTTGCAATTAGTATTATGCTTTGGTTTTTACACAAAATTCAAAAAGATTTGGCACCCTCAACTTAATATCTGGTAGCACACACTTCGGTCCATTTTTGAAATTTTGTGAAAAATATCTTTAGTTTTGAAGAGACTAAAGACTTAAAGAGAGATGTCAGTCTGCCCTCTGGCACATCAGAAGGTCTCCCATATCTGTCTGTTAAACAGCAGCTAGTTAGCTTAGCTTAGCACAAAGACTGGACATAGGGGAAAATCAGCTACGCTGGCTCGGTCTGAACCAGGGTTGTCACGATATACCGCTATTAAATGAAATACTGATATCATGGAGGTCATACACATTAATAATAACACAGTAATTTTCTTTCATTGGTTTAAATACAGAGGGTGCTGAATGTCCCTCAGAGACAAATTCTAATCCTGGGATAGAAATAAAATCACCGTCTTAACTCTCTCTCCACCTCCCTCAACTCAAAATAAAAGTTAAAGACGAATTTGACAAGTATTATTGTTATTTTTTACATTTCTATAAATATCACAATAATATTGTGATAGTCCGCTCTAGCATGAAACAAAATAGTAACATATCTGTCCCCTCAAACTCTTAAAGAAGGGCCATTTCCCCACCCAGGAATCGTCTCCATTCTGTTTTCAAAGCAGATGTTCATGTACATCTATCAAATTCTATATATGGTCACTGGGTTAAAATATAAAATGTCTGTTTCTGTATATCCTACAGTCGACTGGAGTCAGGAGCCCTAACAGACAACCCACTAAAAACTTTTAAAAAATCCACTAGATGGATCAAATCACTCCAAAAAGCCTTGACACGTTTTAAACATACACAGGTTAATATTTTACAGGTCATTTGATCTCATTCGTGTGTAAGCTTGAATGAAGGTGAAGGTTGTCAAGAGATAAAGCCAAGAGCAGGTAAACATGCTGGAAACAGAGCAACACGTCAGTTTGGCCTCCTGCACGAGCCCCCAGGCACTTTGTTTTAATATAATACCTTGACTGATTGACAGGGAGGAAAGGTGTGTATCTGCTGCTGATAATGATTCTATAGGCTACGAATTCAATATAATACCTTGACTGATTGACAGGGAGGAAAGGTGTGTATCTGCTGCTGATAATGATTCTAGGGTACGAACCTTGTTTCATCTCACACAGAACCTCTGACTCAGTTCACCAGATTTGAGATATTAAACAGTCAATACAGTATCTAATTGTACTTCCATTACAGTTCAGACATTTCCGCAATGAGACAAGTGAGAAAGAAAGGTGGATAATAAAAATAGACTCCTTTAAAAGCTCAACAGGGGAGATAGGAAGGGGGGGCACATTGATTTGTTTACCCTCCTCTGAATGCAGCACTTTACAAACAAACATAATATCCTGGAGGTAATCACATTTGTAAAGAACAGCTCAGAGCTCATCATACACATCATGCATTACATACTGACAAGATAACAAGATTCTGGGGGACATGATCAGCCTGGTCTTTTTAGGCCACAGATGTACAGTGGACATCATCTGTAAACAACAGGAGTCATAGAAAACACTAACAAACAGTGAAATGATTGCTTTCTACTGGAATAACTTGATATTTTTATATTAACAAAACATCAAATGGATTATCACCTGAAGCTGAAGTTCCCCCTCTGATATGGAGTGTGTTAGATGTGTTAGTTCTATGATTGTGGTTTACAGTCCACAACTTTACAGCAGTGAATGTGGTGGATACTGGACTTAAATTCAATAACTGGACACAAATCAACTCCAAAAGAATGTTAATGTCGCTCCACATCTGCTGGATTCGTAGCTATGTCACTGTTCGCTAAGTGGCCTAGAGTAGATAAGTGGCCAAATAATCAATTATTGCAGGTTTCATTTATATTTATCATAACATTTATATTTGGGTAAAAAATAGCCAAAAGATCTTTGCTAAACTATGATTTTTTTTTTCCTGCAAAAGGAATAAAATAAAAAAAAAAGTAATATCTAGTGCTAAAGTTGCAGATTGCAGCTAGCTGAATCCCCCTCACCTCACCTTTCCAAGTGTGAAGAAGAAACTATGATGGCTCCGAAAAACATAAATAATGTACAAGGCCCCTGGTCTGTTCTGGGTTACTCTAGAAGCGTGGCAGTTTAACATGGCACACCACACCATACCACAGAAGACATCTGTAGTAACAAAAAGATAATTATTCCTATTTTGTTAACAATGAAAAATAGTTATGCATATTATATCACATTTTTGCTATAAGCAGAGCCCCTAAATCTGACACACTTGACCTTTAAAACACCAATGATAAACTACAAACATACAGAATCTGTGAAGTAAAAATGTTTAAAAGTGATATTATGATTTTATTTATCTACAATTACCTCTTCAGAGTTCAATAGATATAGGAATTGGTGTACAGCTTTGATGCTGCTTTTTCATTCTCAGACACTAGTCAGGGAAATCGTGAAGATATTGAGTAAAGACTAAATGACAGGCGTATCCAAACTGTGTACTTAAAAAGGAGTGGACGAGAAGCTCCCCCAATCACCAACCAGCGTTAACACACCACCCCCATCCTGTTTCCTCTGACACAGAACCCAACTCCCATTTAACATTTTTCAGTGTATCCACTCCAGGGAGAACTCATTCCAAACATGCATACGACATGTTTTCTCTCTATGCAGAGACATAAATTACCCTGTGGCTGCTCCCCCCATTTTTTTGCTGTGTTATCAGGCATAATATTTCACTTCCTGTGGTGTGAGGCCAGAAAACACATCAAGGACATGATTTGGAACTTGGGATGCAAGCATACAAAAAAATTTCTTGCTGCCTCTCCCCCTCTCGAGCCTCCAGTGAAGCAGCCCAGTATAAATGGCTTCCAGCTGCTGTGAGCCGGAGATGGAGTAATGGTGGTGTGATTCTATATGGTCCACTCAGGCCCAGATGTGTATGTGAGGTTCTGATTAGGGTTATGACTGGGGTCTTTGTCACTGAACAGCAACAGCTGTAAAGTTGCGCTTTAACAGGATTGGTTGTTGTACAGTAAAACCACATTAGGTCTACATTTCGTCAACGTGCTGAAGTTTGAGCTGAGCTCAAAAAGAGCAAGAATTTTATCAGGTGCTTCCATGCTGAGAAAAAGCCAGACTTTACCTGCAGGAATCTCTTTTTTATAACACCCATTTAGACTGTAATTGTTTTCCTTCATCTACCTAATTCACATTAAAGATGTCTAACCCTTATCATACCTGACAGACAGGGATGGGACTGAAACAGTGGACCCAGGCCAGTAACGATTATACTGCCCCACACTGCAAAAATGTCAGGTTGAATTAGTAATGATGTCTCGTAATCAGTCTTAAAGCCAGGAAACATCAATCGATCAGAATCTCCAACAAACACAGATGTTTATTTGTCGTGCCATGACTGCCTGTTTGGAAATGTTTGGTCACATTCAACACCCGCGTTTGTCGGTGTTTGATAAAGTTTGGTCAGTTTGCCATACTGTCAAATAGACAGTTGCCCCATCAGTGCACATATAGTAGTACAGTGATAATAGTAGTAACACAGCTTGCACAGAAGATGAAGATTAGATTGAAAGAAGATGAGAAACCAGATCTGAATTAATTTCCAGCTCGGAACAAGGATTAAAAGCTCCCATGTGTTATCTTCTTAATGACCACCACTTTGCTCTGGAGTTTCTTCTGATATTTGTTGCCTGTTTGAAGACATCTTGCCACTTTCAAACACAACAGAACAAGACGTGCTCCTAAATTACATTAGATATCCACTTAACTGTCATTTTAAGGTCAACTGTTTGACCTGTTAAGTTTAATCAATGTGCATTGGGCTCCTCTGATTTTATACATGAACATTAGTTTATTAGTCAAGAGGAGCACTAGTGAATCTGTGGATACCTAGCAGGGTCCAAAATTACCAGCCAAGTACTCCCTAGTCAAAAAAACTATGTTAATCTATTGATTGGCTAGCCAGATTTGAACATTCACTAAGCATTTGGCCAGTGGACAAAAAAGTTAGTTTTGCACCATGCTGATAATTGTAGATCAATAAAACCTTTGTCAGTGCCTTCAAACAAAGCACAAATTCCACAAATTAACAAAATTTGCATCTGAAACTAGTTTCATATCTTTTGAATAAAATCAGATTTAAAGAGTGAAATCTGGATTAACTGAGCTCACATGGATTTTTTTTTTTTTTTTTTTTTTTTTTTTTTGCAGTGCACCCTTCTCCTGTTGACCTAATCCTGTCCGGGGATAGGGATTAATTATAAGTAGTAATTGGTCGGGACTTGTAGTAAATGAATGACTGGGGCTTTCCTAATTAAGTCTAGACTGGATCAGTGAAACACCAAGGTGCAGAGTCAGAGCCCTGCAATACAAGGCTTTATTTGAAATGACGAAACCCTGTGAGCTAAAAACGTTCACTGCATTTTATGTCTTCCTCCCACGTACTCGCTGACACTCCAGTCACAAGTAATGACAGCATTGTTGCCCTGGCGACACATGCAGCGACTTGAAATTTAGTTCAACATCACCTCTCTTTTGGTGTTTTTCTGACTGATTTCAAAGAACACATCAATCATCATCTTAACAGTGATGGAAATTTCAAAGCAGACAAAAGTCAGTTGTGGAGGCGTTCCAGCTGTGACTGCAGCTCCTCTCAGGAGGGACAGCAGTAATGAGTCTCAGCTACGTGCCAAACATGCTCAGCTTAACATAGGCTACAGCTCGTAAACCCGTTAACCCCACTGCTCTCTCTGCTCTGCTTTGTTTTTTCGAAGGAGAGCGTTTTTTTTTTTCTAATGAGACAAACAGTAGGAGTCAAAGCTCTGTCAGGATGTAATCCAAGGGCAAACCAGCTGGGAAACTAAAGGGTCTCTACACCTTCCCCCTCTCTCATTGTCTTCACCAGAGAAAAAATGTACTCTGCCTTGTGGGAGCTAACAGTGAGTTCAGTACAGCATGGTCTACTTCCTGACCCCAGGTCAGTGGGTCTACAGCTCTGATTGTAATGTGAGCTGGCTGGTGAATCTGGAGGTTCTGCTGCAGAAGCAGGTCAGCCCTGTGCGATTCTTGGGCTTGTGGAGATCCGGTAAGCCCGAATCCTGCTATGAATATGTTCCCGTCCAAGATAACACCGGGTGCTGAACATACTGACAGCTGTCACTCAAAGCTGCTCTGTCACATTAAATCACAATTAAAAGATATTCGTGAGATATATATTATTCATTGTTGAGGCAGAGAGAAGCTGATTTGTCCAATGTGTGTACATGTTTCACATAGCAACGACAGTGGTTAGTTTGAGATAGTTATTTTCAGTGTGCGCTACATTGTCGGGAAAGACAAAGAAAAGAGCACCACCTGCAGAGCTCAAATTTCAACAAAAAACCCCAAACACATTACTGGTCACTACCACATTAGTAAAATGAATAAAAAGATAAATTACACATGCTGAGATTTAACCTCAGAGCTATTAGATTGTAATTATGAAGTTTTTCTATTTACTTAGTTTTAGATTTAGTTTTAAATTTAGATTAGATTTGTGAAGTCTGATGGAAATACCAGAACTTTAGAGGAAAACAACAACACTTTGTCTTTGACTGTCTTTGTTTAGCAAAGAAATGTGGTAATTACTAAAAGAAAAACTATGTTTAGCAAAGAAATGTGGTAATTACTAAAAGAAAAACTACTAAATGCCTTGTCTTTAAGAAAAAACAATGTCTGGATGAATTTATGGAAGAAAGAAGAAACATATCATCCCTGTGCTTTGTCTTTTTGTTAGGTAGTCTCTGTGTTCAGTTAAACAGTGGTCTCTTATGTAACAGCAGTTAAGTCAATATGTCTATCTGGTAAATCAGGATTTGGCTGCTGTTAAAAGAAAAAATGACATAGCTATAATAAATATGTATTAACCAAATTAAGATGTTAGATGAACAAAACCAAGTGCACCTGTGGGTCAGGAGATGGAGTGGGTGGTCCACTAATCTCTGGGTTGGTGTTCTCTTCTCTTCCTTTACACAACTGTCCTTTGGTAAGACACTGAACTTTAAGTTGCTCCTAATGGTCAGGTGAGTACCTTGTGTGGTTATACTCTCTGCCATCGGCGCGTGTGAATCAGGGGCCAATTATTTTGTCCATGTAGGTAGAACATTTACCAAGCATTCATTACAATACTTCCATGGCTGCAAACTTTTTAGAATATCTGATTAAGAATCATATATAAACAATATAAACAAAAGTTCTTATTGCTCAACGTAGAGTTTTTAATCTCATACAATGTTCCCTGCATTATATTGTCCACACTTACCAAATACAGTTTGGTTTAGGTTTGGTTAAGGTTATGGGAAATATCATTGTCATGGTTCAATACTTTAGAAAGCACCCGTTTGTACTGTAATATGTTGAGTTTTTCTCTTTATACTAAACCAATAATCATTGGGTACTCCAACATCTACATACTCCATGAATCCCCAACATGCAGAATGTAGTCTTCGGAGCTGTAGTTGTTCAGTGCAGAAACATTAGCCCCTGGCCAACCCAAAAAGTATTTTTGTTTTTGATTTTTAGCTCTAACAAAAATGAAATAAGTGTTATTGAAAACTATTGAATCATTTCTTTATCTGGTACAAAAATACTCTTTGGTCAACTCTCCCTTCTGTCAAAATTAAAAATATTTAGTGCAAGGCAAGACATTAACATGACTTGTGAATTAACTTTTACAAGTATTTATTAAGCAAAGACTTTTGACATTTAAAAAATATTTTTGATGGACAGTACAGTTACATTCTGGCAAAATACAGAGAGGGAAAAGATAAAGGTACTGCTATGTTTCATGTTGATGTGGCGATCCGGAGGAACATCTGGTCCTGTTTTTGGTTCGTTGGCAGTGAGTGAAACAGTTGATTTATTAACACCTTTTGCTCCTCACTTGTTTTTTCCAGTGTAGTGAGCAGAGACAGTGTGTAGAGTTTTAAGTGGTCACTGGTGTGAAATGAAGCCTGTTTTCATTCTCCATGTTGGAACTAGATTTTAGCGAGAGCACCTTCAGTCAATAGATTCCTAGAATGTGCTCCAGGGACGAGCTGTTTATTTGACCAAGCAAGGAAAATGGCCCGTCACACCACTGCAATATGAGCCAAGTATGCCCGTCCATTAGTTGGTTCCATTAGCTTTGGTTAATAGATAACTCAGATAACCAACCAGCTGCTTTAATGCAACCCGTCTGAATGTATTCACAAACTGAAGTGAAGTCATCAGGGATCCATTTGGCGATTCTGTGCTTTACACTCTTATTTGATGTTCTTGGCCAGTGATTGCCAAACATGGGTACTTGGACCCCTAGTGCTACTACTGTTGTTACATAGATTGGAAAACTTACCTGGTCTGACAAAAAAACAAAACAAAGTTTTGTTACATCACCTTTTCTTCCACACTCAGAAAACACTTGGGAACTGTTGTAAAGTCAGAAAGTGGAATCCTTTCTTGTTTGATCTATGATTTTGGTTGCTCCAGGGTCTACGTTGTCGTGTTTTGCCATTCATAATGCGCCACACATGTTCAATGGGATACTGGCCTGGATTGCAGGCAGGCCAGTCTGGTAACAGTCTGGATGGACCTTTTCCTCTTTAGCCCAGAGGACAAAGAGTCCATGATTTCCAGTTTGAAATGTGGACTTCTCAGACTTTTCTACTTTTTGTTAGATGAGTACGGATCCAAAGAATTCTTCGGCGTTTCTGGATGTTATTGATATCTAGAGTCTTAACTTGCATTTGTACATACAGCAATGAACTGTAGTTATCAGCAATGGTTTTCTGAAGTGTTCCTGAGCCCATGTAGTAATATCCTTAAAACAATAATGTCAGCTTTTGAAGCAGCTGGGTCGAGTGTTGGTTTTCTGGCCTTGCCCCTTATGTTTAGAGATTTCTCCAGATTCTTTGAATATTATGGACTGTATGTGGCATAATCCCTAAATTCATTAATGTGTGTTGAAAAACTGGTGGACTATTTGCCTCTGCAGGTTTTTACCACACGGCGATTAATTAATTAATCAACAGTTGAAATGGTTCGTTTAGTAGTTAATAATAAGTGATACTGTTGTTGGGGTATGAACAAGGTTCAGAATCACTGTTCTTGGCAGCACAAGAGGATCAAACAGCATGATTTCTGCTGATAGGAGAAGAACTGGACAACTATAAAACAACGTTAAACATAAAAGATTAAAGTTCAAAGTGTGCAGTTCAAGAACACTCAGAGTTGTCACGTTATTGGCTTTGAAATCATTCTGTCTGTTACACAAGAGTCAGACTTTTATGCAGTTTTTACTGTTGTAAGTTCAGTCAATGTGGGGTGACCGAGTTCAGAACAGAGGGGTTTCCAGAAAAGAAGTCTTTAACGAAGCAGACAGACGACTTAGGGTAACTCTGCCTCGTCTGTCAGTGTCCAAGTGGAGCCCCAGGCTAACACTGTATGTCACTGGGACAGAGAAAATCATGATATTACATTTTTCTATCCTGAATTCCTCTTTGTCTGAAGCGTAAATGCTTTTAAATCGAGGGAGCCAGCAGATGAAACCACAACAGCAATTTCCTGTTGTCCTTGAGGGATTCTTTGCCCTTCTTGTTCACTGCCATTTATTACATTATGTAGCTTAAAGCAGGCTGATATCCCTACAAATATGAGACCAGGCAGAGTGGACCCCATTGAATTTGGTGCATTTTTTCTGACTGCAGTGTCTGGAATAGATCCTAAGAAGCTTTGACAGTGTGTTGGCTCACGCAGGGAAACCAGAGCAGGGCACTGAGCGAGAGAACGGTAACTAAATATAGGTTACACGTCAGTATTTGTACATGTGAAAATATAAATATGTAGATCTTTTGACTGAGGCATAACACAGCTCTGTGTCCAATAAACATATGTTTATCTGATCAGAGAGCAGAGAGAGGAAGCATGTTTGGATATTTTTTACAAGACAAATGATCTAACCGCTCAAACTTTAGCATCTGTACAATGTGTATAATTTAACTGGAGAACAGCATTGTGGCAAATAGGTAGATAATTCCCCAGATGTCTGTACATTTATAAATACTTCTGATTTTTACTTTCTTTTGTTTTGGCTTTGGTCTGTATACAATCTGTTGTAGCAATTGAACCGCTACTTTGGTCCAGACTGAAACATCTCAACAAATTTGGGCTAGATTGGCATGAAATTTTCTCCAGATACTCAATGTCCCCCGAGGATGATCCCCTGACTTTGTATCTAATGCCACCAGCAGAGTTTTTTATTATCCACTGAAATATCTCCACACCTTCTTAAAGGATCTGCACAAACCTTTGTACAGACATGAAAGTTAGAGATTCATGTCCGCCTCAAGGATGAAGTCTAGTTCTTTCTAGTCTGAACAGAGTGAAGCTGCTCTCAGTATCACAGTGTTTTTATTCTGAGCTTCTGCACTGCTTCATGACCTCTATCTTACGGGAAAACTTAAAAGTATATCATACTCTGACAGCATAGGGTGAAATGAGGATTCAGGGATAATAAAGACACAGCAGTCAAACCAGTAATAACTCTGACACTTGACACAGCAGTTTCCCGTTACTTCCATAAAAAACGCACAACAAAAACAGTCAAACTCCAGCTGCTCTGCATTTTCCCACAGGTTTCCTCTGACTTTGCTTCAGAATCGAGAAAAACAACTTTGTTTTATCTTCAGGAACCCTTCCTATGCTGTTATAGTATCTAGTATAGAATGTGTGATTTCAATTGAGAACTAAAAGTGCTCCAGGCACTTCTTTCCCAAACATGTCACATGTCAGCTGCACTAGGGCTTGCTCAACTTGGACACTTGTGTGTTTTGTCAGCATTGTGACTTGTTTTTTAACTCCCTATCTTCATATTGGCTTGTTTTCCTTGATAAAAATACAAATTTAAAAGCTTGTTTCTATTTATAAAGCATTTCTAGAGTCACATCTGTTCCCAGCTTATGTCAGCACAAACCTGCCTGCCCATTTGCTTTTAAATAAATAAAAACCTAGCTGAGATAGCTGTGTTCTCCTAGTCTGCCCACAGTTCTCCACAAATGCAGTTTCGTCCTACTTTTCTTTGATAACTTGCACAATGATCATGCTCCACTGTTATTATCCCAGTCTGCATTGCGGTGAATGTGTCTTATGCATCTCCTGCTCCTGACAATGCTATTTAACCTTCGACGCACAGAGGACTGCTGACCATGTATGAAGCGAATGCATGACTGCAAATGTTTCCTGTGGTCACCCTCAGGGTTTTCGCTGTACTGACATTTCCTAGAGGCAGATCTGACTTGCAGTAAAAAAAAAAAGGAATTATCTTGAATCATAAATATAACCAGTTTCTGTTCCAGCACCATTAGACTGAAGGGAAGGAGGAGACACTTTAAAGCCTAATGACTTTGATTTTTCTGCCTGAGAAAATACAATCTTTTTGTAGGTTGGTCAGTGAACCCAGGTGAAACAGAACCTGCTTCTGCTACAAATCTGAACCTTTGATTTGGTAACATTGAAATACAAAAGAGTCAACAATGACAACAATGATTTGGCTTTTTTTGTTCCTATTCAGAGAGTGGAGGGGTTTTCAAGAGATAAAAATCCCTAGAACAGGTCCCTCTCCAAAAACCCTACATTTCCCACAGTGCACCGAAGAAAAGATACCACATCCTTTCATCATCCACACCCAGCTATTTCAAACCCCACACCACACTTTGTTAAACAGTCTTTCCTGTTATGAATAGGTAATCCCCTGATGACATCATTTGTGTTATTGTTTATCAAAGTTGTGTTCACAGGCTGAGCAGCTCCCCTTCACTCGTAAACTGACCTAAGAAAGTGTCGGAGTGTCCCTTTAACCATGAGACAACAGAGATTAGTCAACCATTAGAGATTAAATCCTGTACCTGACACAGCTACCCCTTTAATATCTCTAGTTGTAGACAAACAAGCAAGACTGCTTTATGGTAACATTTAATTTGTGCATTAATTCAACGCACACAGACACTTTCTGATTATCTATAGTTTAAAATTATGACTTCCAAATTATTACTTCATATTTTATAAGATGTTATCATTTATCATTTTTAGAACATACAGAACAGCCACACTACAAAACAAAAAGAAAACAATGAAATAAAAGAGCAGTTGTAGACATGCTGACAAACAGGCGGAAGGTATGGTGTTAAAGCGTAGCTCTAATGTCCTCAATAAATGGTTTCCAAATTCATTCACAGTTATCAGAGGGGTATGTATTGTGAGTCTTGGTTTAAGATGTTGCAACACCTCGGTGGATGAGGATCAGTCTCTGTGCAAACAGAGAGACAAATGTTGTTGCGTTGAGTTTAGTTCCATTGTGATTGTTATTGTTCTCTCGTGCTAAACTAAACATGGTTATCATAGAATCTGGCTCAATCAACATGTTGAAAACATGTCAGTGTTTTGATTGAACTGGCTGAATGAGTTTGCTAGAAAGGCAGATGGTTCATTTTTAGAAATGAATCGGTGTACTGAGGAAGTTGGATCTTACAGTATGTTCCACCCAAGAGGTAGTTGATATCTCTATGGTGTCTTTGTGTTTAGTGTTGTGAAGCGTTTTCCTGTTCACATAGTGTGTCTTCCTGTAAGCCAGTTCTAGGAAAGGCAAGTGGTGTCTATCAAACATGTTTCCTTCAAGATTGCAAAGACAAACGGAGGCAAATATAAACAATGTACCGGACGATTAATGAACAAGATATATAAAAGGAAGCTCACAACTGCCTGTTGGCCAAGCAAGTTGATTATATTGTGAGTGAATGTGTGCATGGATACAAGAGCAACAGTTCTATTATTGCATCACCGGGCTTTGTTTGATAGTCAGCCTCTTCCTGGAGACAGTTTTGTTTGGTGTCTTAGTACAGTTTTTTGTTTGGAATGTGAAGTGATAATCACTCTGGCTTACAGCTTGTTGTGAGATTTTCTCATATCATTCATTCACTCTGGCTCTCTTCTCTGTGTTTCTCCTGCAGCGTGGGTGGGCTCCCTCTCCATGGGGATGATCTTCTTCTGCTCTCCCATCGTCAGCGTCTTCACCGACGTCCTCGGCTGCAGAGTTACCGCAGTGGGCGGCGCCGCTGTTGGCCTGGTTGGCCTACTGGCCAGCTCCTTCGTCACGTAAGAAAGAATATCAGCTTTGGAATACAAAGTGACATCATGTACAAGGTTATTGGAGTTGTGAATAACTGTAAATGAGCTTATATTCAGTGTAAAGCTCTGTAAATCTGAGAGGAACCGCAGATTTGTGATAATTTCATAACAGAAAAATATCGAGCTACCTCAGAGCCAAAACTCTGAGGGTGACATAAAAATAACGTACCACTTTAAATAAAGAATTTACTCCAATCATGTATAAAAATTTATTTACACTTATTTTAATCCCTTAGCATTTGTAAGCACTTCATAAGCACTGACTACATAATTTATAACTTACTCTAAGAAGCTAGAATGTAGAGATATGAGTTCTTGACTTTGAAAACAGTAGTTGACAAAACTCCAAAAGGTCCATTTTCAGTAGCAGCTCTGGGGCTTTTGATTGTAACACTTGAGCTTCCTTGGCAGATGGACTTGTCCATCTGTTTTACAGTTTTACAGCAACGTGGATGAGACTGGAATGAAACTGGAGACAGGAATTTGAACATCTACAATTCCGTGACAACTTTGGCAAACTCCATCTGCAGAGAAAGATACCACTGAAAGGGCTGGAGCAGCTATAATGGAGTAGTATTATAAGAAATTATAACTCCTCCTATGAGGCATCTATAACTGGTATAAACAGTTACCGGATGCTAAATAATGCATTAATGTTCTCACAATGTAATAATCTATATATCATCATGTTACAAAGCATTTATTAACTGTTTCTAAACATGTGTAGATTCTTCAAAGTATTTAATGAATAACCTCTTTAAAAAGTATAATGCATTTGTTTTTTAAATGTTACCAGGGATATTTTATATTTGTGAAAAACATCACTTAATGGATGAGTTTATCTTCCAACCAACGCAAGCTCCTTATAGCTTTTATCAAGGCTCTGTGGGGGAGAGGCTCTGCACTTCACACTGCCCTGTTAATAATTTCCTGGAATTCCATAGTCCTCTACACGTGAGGAAACACTCACACATACGCAAAAAATGTGATCCAAACTGAGCTTGGTCATCACTTTGAAGTGTAGTAAATGAGTAATGAAGCAGTTGAATTACTGCTTATCAAGTGACTGTCGAATAGCATTTCACAAACACAGGACAGGCTGACAGCCAGGTCTTGCAGCAGACAGTGCGAGGTGCAAAATTTCTTTTTCAAAGTTTTAAAGATTTATTTATTTCAGACAGGACTTTGAGACCACTTGGAAACAGCATCCTGTATTTTTATGGACCTCCACCACTAGACACAATTCATTTTACCCTGGTGAATGTGCTGTTTCCTGTCATTTGTCAAAGTTGAAAGGCTTAATGGACAAAAAACTATACCTGTATTATAGTATAAAAACTAAGCTTCAATAATTAATAATACAAGTGTCTGGAGGTCATTAAAAGCAAGTGTAATCTGGAGAGGTGCTTAGTTGGAAAATAAAATTTAATTATGTAGCCAATCAAGGGGCCTAATATTGATCCTTGAGGGACACCTTCTGTGCACCTGGCTGTGGTATTTAAAGTCTACTACTACTGCTGCTAACCATTGTAGTGTTAGCTTACCTGAAAATAGTTATCAAGAAGATCTCTAATTTGAACCAGTTGTAAGTGGAATTATTGGAGCTTGTAGAAAACAGCTTATTATACAAAATGTTATATTATGTCAGTGGAATAAAAAGCAGTTATAGTAACAGCCAAAAAGATGACGATCCACTGCTACTGGCATCTGAACAGCAGTACTTGAGCTTGAGCTGCTGGTGGATAAATAACAACAGAAGCTGGGACATGATGACCCTCACTGACCCCACATTTCCAAACATTTATTCACAATGACAATCAACAGGTCTATTTTTACTGTTGGATAATTATTTAATACAACCATTGAATATGCAGATGGTGAAAAAAAGGAAGGAACAACCCCAGTAAAACATGTCTTATCATGTTGTTGGAGTTGATGATCTTCCCTGGAGCAAAAACACTGCAAAATGAGCCATATATAACTCACATGGCATCCTAGTAACCTTTAGAGAGGTTTCACAACTTTTCATACAGTTATATCCATGACAACGTGTTAGGAGCACTAATGCAAATCAATAGCTGTCTGCTTGGTAAAGAGGTTGTACAGTCATATCTTGTTCTTCTATCTTCTCACAGGTCCCTGGGCCCCTTGTACTTCACCTATGGCATTGTGTTTGCCTGTGGCTGCTCTTTCGCCTACCAGCCCAGCCTGGTCATCCTAGGACACTACTTCAAGAAGCGCCTGGGTCTAGTGAACGGCATTGTGACCGCCGGCAGCAGCCTCTTCACCATCACCCTGCCCTTCGTGCTGTCGGGCCTGTTGGAAAAAGTGGGCCTCCAGAACACCATGCGCGTCCTCTGCATCCTTATGTTTGTGCTGATGTTGGCTGGCTTCACCTACAGGCCCCTCCTGCCGGTCAAAGCTTCCAACTCCCCCACAGGCAGCCGATGCCCACCCATGAGCCAGATCTTCAACCTCAATATCTGGAAGTCTTTGGGATATCGTATTTGGGCCTTCGGGATCCCTGCAGCCCTCTATGGCTACTTCGTGCCTTATGTTCACCTGGTAAGTGTTCTACAGATTTCTTCATTCTCTTAATCACATCTAATTTCACAGATTTTCGCATAAACCAGTCGTTTATGTCATGTGTGTGTTGATGGATATCATCACCCCACTCTCTGGGCCAAAGGTCAGTCTGATGATGAATAACAGCACGTAAATGCCAACAGAAGAATCCCATGGTGTGATTTCCCAGTATACGGATCCCATGTTTTGGTTGTGATCTTGGCACGAGAGAGGAATAACAACTAGGTTAACTAGGGAGCTTCAACAACACAGATATCAAAACACGCACTAGCAACATGAGTTTTCTTCATGTGAAAGGTGAGAGCAAGGGCAGCCAGTCTTCCAGGGTCTTCAAGGCATTCACCGATGGTATGGAGTGTTATCATGTGTCTGCCCATAAAGAAATACAGAGAATGAACACTTTTCAGATTTTAATCTAGTGGAGGTGGTCAGGGAAACAGTTAATTTGACATCTAAATACCTCACAGATTTTATTTTGTCATCTTTGATTAAAATAATTATGCCAGTGTTTTGCGGAAATGAAAGAGCAGGATTTAGTTGAAAGAATGAAAGGACTGTAATTTATGACACACTTTCTGCTGCTGTTCTGCTTTTTATTTTAAAATTATTAACTATTTTTATTTTTAAAAATCTAATTTCCAGTCAAATGATGCCTGAGATAGTGTCAGGCTCATAATTCACACGGACAAATGAACTGAAGCAGGAACATTCTGTTAATTTGCCAGCTGTGCAGAGCCTCATAGTTATGATTCGTGTGTAACTGGTGTTAATTAACAAACCCATGTGTTGCCCTTTCACCATGTCGAGGCCAATGGTGCAGTGGGTCCACCCTACCCATGCTACACACTACCTTCCACCAAGTTTGATGATGAATATCAGGCCAGTAGTTTTTCTGTAATCCTGCTAACAGACAAATGTCACAGAAAACAAACAAACCTCCCTAATGGAGGTTTGAAAAACCTAATATAGAGTAAAAATGGAAAACATTTGTATGTGTAATTAAGTTTTTCTCACCAAAACACACTGTGTGAGGCCTAACAAATATGATGGAGGAATTATCACTCCCAGAACTTATATAACTTAGAAACTTATATATTATTTAAATATATTGAAATATTAATATTGAAATATTTTGAAACCTACAGTACATTTTGCTTCTTCTCATCACGTTATTGCGTGAATTTTCAAAAACTCTACAAACTAACTTGGAGTTAGTAAGTTTAGTGTAATCGTCAATATGTTAAAACTTTTCATTCCCTGTAGTAAAACAATTATTTAAATACCGGTAGTTAAAATGATTTGTTTTCAGCCTATTTTTCACCCTGAAACATGAAACTGATCCCTAATTAAACCTAACCATAAGAGCACTCTTTCTGTAAGTAGAGGTTAAATGTATGTTGTCAGTGCTGCGAGCTTCACTGTATGGAGGTGGTGGCATGGCTGGGGACCTAATAGCAATTCTATGTTGACATCTTATTAGAACATACTCCAGGCTCATGCTGAGTCTTAATGTTTATATACTAAAGCCTCTACAAATTCCACAGTCCGCTAACTGTACGTCATAGCAGCTTTGTGATTCCCTCACAGCAGCATGTGTCCATGTGAGATACTTCGGCTGTGTGGTCCCCATGAATGTAACCAAATATGACACGAAGACTCGATGTGCAGCTCTCGTTTCAGTCAAGACACAGTTCTGTAAACAGGTGTCACTTTCCCTCAGTCTTTCTGTTTTTGGCTATAAGATGGGAAAATATGATTTTGGAGAAAGCCTCTTCTTGGGAGGGCTGGAGGAGGAGAGCAGAGCTGGGACATGTCGGACAGACTCGAGGTGACTGTTTATTTGGACACGATGACTCTGTTATTAGAAGGAGACCAGCCCGAGTCCCGGGGATCCCAGCCTGTGTTTTCCCAACACTTCTCCAGTGTCTGCTACTCTAGACTGGGACACCACAGGGGCCCGGCTGCAGCCTCACCACCACCCTTGGCCTCATAGCCCCAGAAGCACCCGTCCTTCCCTAAACACAGAGCCCCTGCCTCCCCCTCCGCTCCTTCCTGCACTTAAAGGCCAGGCCCCGGCCTTGTGACACTGAATGGGAAGAAGACGAAAGGAAAAAAACATGGGTCAAACAGCACATTGTTCAGTTTTTCAGTGAGTGTGTGTGTGTGTGTGTGTGTGTGTGTGTGTGTGTGTGTGTGTGTGTGAGTGTTTCTTTGCATAAAATACTGAGTGCAGCCTTTTAGAGTTTTACAGTTACTTTTACAGTTTCATGAGTGTTCTTCCTCTTTCCAATGCAAGTTGCTCATATCTGAAGACTGAGAGTAAAGTTCACTGCAGGTAGTTCGACACACACTCACACACATACACACTTTTCCAATTATCACTGATTTGAGATAAGATGTTAGCCTTCAGGTACTTTGTTTGCTCTCTAAGTGGACTGTTAAACGGTGTGGCAGTGTATCTTTAAGGACAGAGTTAATTTACTCTCTGAAGTTTGATCTTATCAGCCAGACAGTTAATGCATGGAGGCCCTTTGTTGAATCATAACACGTTCACACTGGCAGTGTACAGATTGGTACTTCTCTTTAAAAATCTGCCCATACTTTAAAAATGAGCTTGTTTCAGTGTGTTTAATGAGGAGCACCTGCAGGGCTGTGGTGTGTGGGCTGGAGCAGGGCTGGATGTTTAATGACCATTAAACAGCCAAGAAGAGAGAGCACAGGGAATGTGGGCTGGTGCACAGTGGGGCTCTGAGAGAGAGAATTTACCCTTAAACACACTAGCAGCTCTCAAGAGTGCGTTGGTGAAGTGCCAGTTCATAATGTAGTTTTTCTTTTTCCTGTGTTGAATTGAACGTAATGTTTTAATTTCAGCAACTATATTTTTTACATTGCGCATTTTCACTGGTCATCACAGGAAAATATAAAATATCCCCAGCTGGTAACACTTTATATAAATGGTTGTGCATAAGACACTGCCATAACCATGACCTGACACCTGTCATGAACATGAACAAGTCTTTATGAGTGGTCATGACTGCTGTTGTTAAGTGTCTTTGATTCAATTCAATTTTAATTACATTTTATTTATATAGCGCCACATCATAACAAAAGTTATCTCATGACACTTCATACAGAGCAGGTCTAGATTGTACTCTTTATAATATTATCTACAGAGACCAACAGTTATACTATAATCAAGCACTTGGTGACGGTGGCGAGGAAAAACTTCCTTTTAACAGGCAGAAACCTCGAGCAGACCCAGGCTCACTGTCCTTGAACTTTTTAATACAAAGTTGACTTTGAGATGTCTTTGTTATGACAACCTGTCATAAACATGTCGTCAAACTTAAAGAAATGCTTTAGTTCAGAGGTCCCATTCCAGGCAGATCATTGGACCCCTAGCTGCACAGCTAACTAGCTACAACAGTAGAGCTGGTTAAGAAAAGAGACTTCTCACTGAACAGTCACTTCCTATATGTGTGACACCTGGGTTTAGCCCAAACAACAGCCTCTGTGGCTGGGAAGTGAAGTGTCAGTGTGCTAAAGTGACAAAAACTGCAGTTCCTTGAACAGCCACTTGGGGCTGGCTACAAAATGAGCCAATCATAGGACTCATAATAATCATAGGACTGCTAACACAGCAGCAGCCAGAGCTGCATATTCTGAGCTTCAAAATGTCTCTTCAGAAACCTGTGGATGATATCACACATACGCCATCCATTCATTTTACTGTCACTGATTTAGCTACTGCAGCCCCCAGCAGCAGGTCCTTCGTCTATGACTCTAATGGGAGAACATGAGTTTATGAGTCATTCTTTCACATGTGAATAGTATCATGTAGCCCATTTTTAACAGGCCACAAATCTTTTGAACATTCTGACACTAAAAATGTCATTTTTCAGACAAATAAATCTGGAGAAAATGAACTTTGCTCGAGAGAAGCAGCACAGTTATCTCATCTTTCTGTCTGTGCTGAATCGTCAGTCTGTTTCACCAAAGATGATCTATAACAACTGAACTAAAACTGCACTTCCTGAACGTCTGCGTTACAACACAATCTGATTTTATCTATCCACACAACGTTCACAACACTTCCAACCCAAGTTTGGAGACCATTCAAGGATTCAAGGAGTTTTATTGTCATTACAGCACATGTGAAAACATGGGATGAAACGAAATTGGTTTCCCCTGGTCCCGGAGCAGCCCGATATCAAATATAAAATATATAAAGTAAAAACAAGTATATACAATAAATAGAAGAACAACAGCAGTATAACACTATGTTGAGGTAGTGACATTGTGCAAGTGTCCAGGTTGTGCAAACAGCTGCATTGTGCAAGTATTGCAGTGCAAGGTAGTGCCCTCCAGGAGAGGTGTAAACCATTTCATATAATGGGTGGAGATTGTAAAGCGGTATCTTCTGTCGTAGAGTTATAGAGTTACAGTTAGAAGCAGTTGGCGGTTACTTTAGCAGGTGCAAGTGTATGTATTTACTTTGTTGGGTTACGATGTTCTGTGCCACAAGGCCACCTGCCAGGCTCTGAATTTCATCACATGAAAGTGAGCTTTGTTCCTAAAACATAAAACGTGATCAAAGACACACACGCACAGTCAAGCTAAACCCTTCTGCATAGTCGTACAGTATTCAGTTATCTTCATGTATATATAATATTAATGTTGGTCTGACTGATTTGTGTTTGGAGATAGACCAGCGTTTGGTGAACTGATATTTAAATACCAAAGCTGCTTAATAAAGGAGAATTCTTCATGAGTATTTTATTTGTAAGGAGTAAACATGCCGACGCAGCACCATCCTGCCACCTCGCAGAAAGGCTCAAATACATAACAGACATAACTGATGCAGTGTGTGAATGAGTCAGAGTTCAATAGCGACTACCTTCATGTGTCGGAATGAAAAACAGCTGGTCACTATGGCACTATGGAGGGATAATAGATTTCCTCCTCCTTATGTCTCTTCAGTAATCTATGACATCCTGTCTGTCTGATAGATCTGGGTGACCAGAATAATCTTATCAAGAGGAGTAGATGTGTGTGTGTGTGCGTGTGTTAGTGTGTGTGTGTGCGTGTGTGTGTGTGCGTGCGTGCGTGCGTGCGTGCGTTTGTGTGTGTGTGTGTGTGTGTGTGTGTGTGTGTGTGTGTGTGTGTGTGTGTGTGTGTGTGTGTTATCTTGCTTCTTGGCTACATGATCCACTTGGCCTGATCATGGTGTGTTGTGGCTGACTAATGTAGTTATATCATTAACACATTGCGCTACAGTGGATTCCCACTAATGAAAAACCATTCATCACCTTCTCCAGAAAATAGATAATAGATACACACCTGCAGAGTGTGAAGAGTAATAAGTCATATCTCAGGGGTACTATATATCATTGTGTGGAATTACTCTTTTGTAATTCAGTGTTTTCTGGTGAAGAAAATGGATCGATTTATTATTAATTATTAATTAATTTATCTCCAGTGACTGAGCAGATGTCTGAACACCTCTCATTATCTATTACTCACCGCTTTATGCCTGACGATCGTAATGATAAGCTAAGAAGGAGTGCTAAATGTAACATGTGAACCTCACAAACAGAAATCCAGCTGGGAGAATGCCAGTCACATCTGGCAGGTCTCTGAAAATCCCTTCCCCTGGGGCCTCACATTGTATGGGTGTGTGTATCATCAGTTACTCTACTGACGCATGTATTCATACACACACACATTGAGCTTCCAGTTGTTATGCCTGCAGCATTGTTTCTTAGATGCGGGAATCCCCTCCGAGCAGGACGCTCTTAAACACAGAGCATGGTGTTGTGGCATAGAGACAAAGACAATAAGTCATCCAGAGGTCTTTGCAGATTGGTGTGTGACCCGCTGTGGGGATGGAGGAGGGGTCGATGGGGGTTGGGGTGGTCAGTGCAGCAGACAGACAGACCTTCTGAATACGCCTGCTCCAGCCTGCCTGGCGATACAAGTAGTTGGCACGGGACCAGTCTGTTTGGAAAACTGTGAAGTTGGCTTCACTTCAGAACACCTCAAAACCTCAACAATTACAACCAGATTTCTGCAGCACGTATGCAGAACGCTGAGCATTTCATGTAGGTAAAATGTCACGTACTCGGGATGAAAAAATTATGCAAACCATCTCCTCTTTTCATTTTTGCATTGTCACCGTCCTTTATAAAAATAGACCAAATAATCTAATATCTGTCTGTATCCAAGCTCTTCTGTCTGTATAAAATCCTAAAATCGCTGGTTCACTCACAACTATGTGCCCCTGGTGGAAAATAATGTCCTGCTAATAAACTCCCCCTGACAAAGTGTGTAACTTGCATGACAATAAAGCAAGGCCTTTGATTCTGTTGATTGAAACATTTTGTTAAACAAATGTCTCTCTGTTGGTTTCAGTCACTGGGTACATGATTCTGGTTGGTTTGGCTTGAGTTTAAACTGATGTCGCTGACAATCAAGTGCCATAGTTGGCAGATAAAGGTGTCCCACAAGGATCACTAACAGGTCCCCTGCTATTTACTACAAGTTACTGCTTTGTCTTGTATGTATCAAACCTTCTCCAGGTAACAGTCTACATGTTTTACTTTTTTCAAACCATTTCTATCTTTTATCTAGATCTTTCAATCTAGTCAACACAGTATAATAAAGACTAAGGCAGATTGTTAGATAGTAGACTGTCTGACAAAGTGTATATTAAACACCAGGAACAGAGCTTGTTTCTTCCCAAGATGTAGACAGCAGATCACAGAAAAGATTTGTTTTTCCTTATACCAGCAGAGCTTGGTTGAACTAGTTACTGAACCTTCTTAGTGTGGGATGAGTGGTTCGTGCGACTGAGTTATCATGTTGGGATGTTATGTATATATTGTTTTCAGGTCTGTCTTCTTCTCTTGGATAAGTAAAGCTTCACTAGTTTCCACCGCTGCAGTTGTTGTGGTTTCCTCTGCATTTTTAACATTCTGTTTTCATTATTTTCCACTGGATTAGAGCCATGAGACAGCTGCATTCATCTGTTTACTTTATTGTCCACAGATGAAGCATGTGGAGGAGCGTTTTGGACAAGACGCCAGTAAAGAAGTTCTGCTCATGTGTATAGGAATCACGTCCGGCGTGGGCCGTCTCATTTTTGGCAGGGTTGCAGACTATGTCAACGGAGTCAACAAAGTCTATCTACAGGTGAGTGGCCTGGACTTACAGGTCTTTGTACTTTCTTGGCTAATATTGGTTGAACTATAGTTGGTATGGCATGACCATACTTTTGAAGCCTTTAGAAGCTACTTATTAACCCATTTTCTCTGAACAACAACCCACATTAGCTTTCCTGTTCCTGTCTCCTTATTATATAACTTACAAACATGCACACACTTCTTGTCTTGCACCTTGGCTCATTCGACGAGCAAACAAACAAACATTCAGCGAGGAAAAGTGCACTGCTAATGTCACGTTGACATTTTTCTCAGCTGCAGCACATTAAGCAGCACGTAGAAGTACCTGCAAATGTCACTTTGGTTAGGTTAGATGCTAGTGTGTTTTTTAGTCTTCAATACCACTAACAACATTGACAACACTGACTTCTAGCAGTGAGAATCCTCTATTGTGACAATAGGGTCACAGCATGTGATGTGAGCTCTGACCACTGAAAATCCTCAGAAACAGCATTTAGATAATCATGTGATGGTGGTGTGATACCAAAACTCCTCAGTGAAACCTAAACTTGAAAGGAAACTGTACATTGATACGAAAACCTCAGTTTCCACCTGAATACGCTCCTCGCTCTTGTTCTTCTAGGTGACTTCCTTTTTTGTCATTGGCCTCATGTCCATGATGATCCCACTGTGCAACATCTTCGGCGGGCTGATCGCCGTGTGCCTGCTGATGGGGCTGTTCGACGGCTGCTTCATCTGCATCATGGCCCCCATTGCCTTCGAGCTGGTTGGCGCCAAAGACGTGTCGCAGGCCATTGGCTTCCTGCTGGGCCTGATGTCTGTGCCCATGACTGTAGGACCTCCCATCGCAGGTAATGCAGGAGTAGTCTTAATACTCTGCTAATGCTCTGAGTAAGCTAACTAGCTCTTGAGCATGACATCGGTCCCCATCTCCAGAGGTGTTACTCTGTAACCAACCAGGACCTCTGACCTCTCTGTGGAGGCAAAAAGGAGAAAATAAGCTTTCTCTGCTGTGATCAATAGATACTGAAAGGTTATATATACACAACTAGATGTCCATTAGAGCACAGCATTTCTGACCAACACAATTTGAGGTCAATATCTGTTTGAAAACTAATACCATTTGGTAATCGCCTTCAGTTGCTGTCCTCAGTTGCACACAGAGGGACTCACACGTTCCCGGCTATGTAAATAAATCACAGATGCTGAGAGTACAACACAGTCTGAGGTAGTGTGACGTCATTCTCTGCCCAGGATGCCTATGACTCCACTATATCTTCACAAAGCATTAATAGTTGTTTGCTCCTATATTAACGTTTGAAATAATTTTATAATTCAGAAGCACAGAAAGAACAACACCTTTTCCAGGCACCATCACATCTACATCACTGTCATTGATGACGTGTTTATGTACCTCTCCATAGTGCCATGAATACAATATCACACAACTGGAATAGGTGGAAGGCAAACCATCTGTCGTTTTCATTATTCAAACGAATACTATCATTTCTGTCCATCTATTAATGAATAATTTATACATCTGTCTTCATAGTGAGTCAGTCTTTCCATAATTATTGTGAATCTATTTAATAATTCAGTGTAAGGCCTGTTGTTTGCAACAGTTTTAGTGTAGTTACTTCTGTACAAAAGAATTCCTGCAGCATGAGTGTCCTGATGAAGAAGAAAAGTCTTTTGATTTGTGCATCTTTGGCACCACCTAGTGTTTGTTTTGGCACCTTGTAATTGCTGAATGTGTCGGTTTGCAGATGAAAAGCACATTCTGTATGCTAACAGTTCCATATTCTATACAACATACGTAAATGCAAGTGACTGAACTGCATTTTCCTTCCGAGAGATAAAGAACGTGTGACTATTTATTCAACTTTCCGCCACCAGAGAGGTCATAGGCCAGTTATAGATTCAGTGTTGCTCAAGGAAACTTTCTCACATGAAGGCCTGTGGGCAAAAGGTTTGAATTTTCCTTGAGCTGAACAAATGTCTCGAGGAATGTTCACATGCACAAGAGAAACCGCATCACTGGTTACTGTCAAATTCATGTTTGCTCACAGCAGGTCAGAAATCAACTGTGGAAATATTTAGACTTATTGTAGTGTAGATCCTATACACAAGTCTCCCCCAGATAACCCAGTTTATTGTTGACCCTCACAGGCTCCAGTGAGGTCGATGTTCTGACTGTTGGTCAAAGCCTCAGGCCAAATCACAGCTGATGACCTGTGACTTCAGCGTGTTATACAGTCAGCAGCTGTCGATGCTGCACTGAATGGAGGGTTTATCTGTGTCTGCCTTTATCTGAGTCCACATGGATTCTCAATAACACCCTGACTTCTTTGTCTGCTTACAGGTTTCCTGAGGGACAGACTTGGCAGCTACGACGTGGCCTTCTACCTGGCAGGCATCCCCCCAATCTTCGGCGGAGCCGTGCTCTGTCTGATACCGTGGGTGGAGGCCAGGCGCAAGAGGAGGGAGAAGGAGGCCCTGAGCAAGGACCAGGTAGCCAGCCAGAAGATGATAGAGCATGAGAAGGCTCAGGGAGAAGCACAATGCAAAACCGGAGAGTCTGTCCTCTAAGAGCCCCGCTGAACAGACTAAAAGAGTGACGAGCGGGGTCAGACTGAGACTGCCAAGTACTGAGATACAGTATTTGTGTGTGTTTTTTTTTAGCCAAGATTGTAATGACTGCCTTCTGTGGGAGAATGTCGGAAAATGCCAAAGCGATGAAACATATCAGATAGAGCGAGAGGCTGAAGTCCAGTTTAACATGAATGTGATCCTGAAGAACTATGCATTAGATTGTTTTAATTAGCCTGAACGAATCTTACAGCAGCCAAACTTGAAGCTTTAAATGAAAAAGAGAAAATTGCACATTTCATATTTGTCACAAGGGAAAGAAGGCATGCTGTACTTGTTCTTTAGCGTCTTTAGTGTCTCTGCCGAAAACAACACTTTGAGATGGCATTCTTAAGGGAAAGGGACTTCTTTACAATCAGTTTTCAACACTACCATATGTTTTTATATGTAGGAATATGGCATAAAAAAGACCACATAAAAAAGAAAACCAGCCATGTGTTGGAACCTGATTAAGCCTAGTATCATTAGTAGTATATGAAAGTCAAATTGGTCTGCTAAAGATTTCTTCTTAAAACTGCCATCTTAATTGTCTCCAGAACCCCTCCCGTTAACACCGTCTTAATGCATGCCAAAAAAAATGTAAATATTGGCATTAATCTGTTCATATACATATGAAAGGGACAGTAACTCAGAGAGGTGCTCTGACAGATTAGGGGCACAGGAGGTCATTATTAGTGTTAATGATGCAGCTCTGGGATCAGCTGAGTTGTAAAGGTGCTGACACTTTGAGGGAAGCAGCTTTAATCACAATGATTTCTCAACACAAGCAGCTTTGCCCACCCCAGGCAGGATGCAGGAAATGTCATATTTTTATACCATGGACTGCTACCACAGGTTGGATAAGACCCTCGAGGTTGGATAAGACCCTCGAGGGTACAAAGCGACCATGTTGCAATTAGTTTGTGGTAATTTTCGTAGATATAAACTGAAATGATATGGACCTGCTTTATTACATAATCTTGAGGTTCCATTGTGTTTAGGTAACCATGGGGTTAAATTCATATTTAAGTTTATAATCTGCTCACATTCCTAGATATTCATAACTGTGGTTAATTAAATTACCACAAACTAATTACTAATTAATACAAACAAAATATTCATGCAAAAAGGCTGCTTGAAAAGGAACCGTGTGCCTAAAAGAAACGTGGCGAGTTTTACCATCTTAAACGGGATTTAGGAAATATGCCCATTCGCTCTCTAGCCAATACTTAGATTTCATATCTGTCCATTATATTTATGACTACCACCAGCAGCCCGTTAGCTTAGCTTAGCACGGCGACCGGAAACAGGGGGAAAACTTCTAGGCTAGCTCTGTCTGAAAGTTAAAAAAAAACCAAAAACAACGACAATCTGTGGTTTTACAGGGGGGTCATGTGACTTCCTGTAAGCACATTTTCACAAAACGTCAAATTATTTCTTTAAATCTTAGCCAGCACAGGAGCACCTGCCTCCACTTTTGAACTTAAACACTGATTCATAAGGAACATATTAACATTGTGTTTGTGTACATGAATTGACTATTGCCTATGAATTGACTGCAGTATTGACGTTAAGCAGTATTTCCTTTAAAAGAACCAGTGGTGAGACTTATTTTTAAACTTTTTTTTTCTCTCTGTAATTTGGTCCAATATTTGTCACATATACTTTGATTGTTAATTCACAGTGTCATGCTTGTGGAAAAAAGGCTCATATGCTTCCTAGTATAGAAAAAAAAAATGAAGTAAGCCCAGTAATTGATGCGGTCCAGGTCATAAAACAACTCGCACCGTGTCATCTGCTTGGATGGATGACCTCTTAGAAGGACCAAAAACAAAAAAAATACAAAATATTGGTGTGTATTGTATTGTATTGTAGTTCATCACCACTTTTTTTAAAGAGGTTATTACACATTTACCTACAGTATCATTAAGAGTCTGAATATTCACTATCTGAAATGAAACTGAGGACATGAGTTTGACTAATCATTGACTATGTGACCATTAGTCAAGTGAGGTCAAGTTAATAATTAACTCTGCTCCCAGCTCATTGACCTTTAGTGGAAAGGTTTGTTTCATGTTTTCATGTGGTATTTATTTTTTAGTTTTGGTAGAGGATGTCATGCTGTAATTGATGGGCATTTGCCTAAGAGCCTTGATTTCATTTACCGAAGACCAAAATGTACTGAAATGAAAATGGCTGGAAGTGTGTTGATGCTGTTTTGTTGCTTGTCATACATCTCCCTGAAGCCTACAGGTAGTGTCAGTGAACCATCTGAACATGTTAGGAAGTGACTCATCAGTCCATCACTGTTGACAGTGATCGGATTGCTTTCGGAAAACTCAGACCTTTTGGAAAAACCAGTGCGCCGACATTGAATTTCTATGGGTCGATAATGTTTCCCGTGCAGACCTGTGACACTGTCTACCTCAGATGTTGTAAAAGTGTAGAGCTCTGCCCCCGACTGGACTATGCCACCATCAGAGGCAGTGTTCATGTTTGAGCAGTATGACTGGAGAAACGCAAATAAACTGAAAAGTCTTAGAAAATGATCGAGCTGTCCGAGCTTTGCTCTTTAATGAAGCACTTGCTGCTCAGAACCACCTTTTTTTTACAAAACCAGTTTAAGAAACTTTAACAGCGTTTACATGTTTTTCTCCTCTCTAAGTATACAGAATATTTTAATATGATTCAATCACATCCAGTGCCTTACAATTCAATCTTTTTAATGAGTGTTTATAGTAGACTTTAGTTTACTTTGAGACTTTTTCTGTTATAATGCTAATAGGAATGACTTTCTTAATTTTGTACCTCCGAATTTGCCATACATACATTAAAATCTTTTATGTTTAATGTTTAATTATTTTAAAAATGCATGATTTATTTTTATGCAGGAAGACTTTAGACCAAACCTTTGAGACAAATTGCCTTATTAAAACACCTTTTCTGTCCTCATAGTGTCTACATAGAGGCTTCATATGGCAAATATGAGCCTGAAGAGTTTTGAATCTGCTGTTATGTTAATGTTGCTTTTTTCATTCTTAATTTGCTGTTATTTTTTTGGCTTCCTCACATCTAATCCAACCACTGGCTTTATTCAGAATATTTGTATGTACGCATTTTGTTTTTGCTGCAAGTGCAGATGAAGATTTACTTATGTATCTTTGCTTCTTTCATCCCATTTTTACATATTTTTGTTTGCCTTCATTTCTGTTCACTTATTTCTTAGTTTTGTTCTGTTCATGTGTCTCATGAGTTACCAAATGTTTTCCACTCAAATATGAATTTTCCCACATTTCCTGTGTTGCAGGATGTGCGGTGAACTTCACTATATGCAATGTAATTTCATGTGAACGCAATAAGATTTCAACATTTTCAAGACAGTAAAAAAAACGAAGATGGTTCAATGTTTCTGTGACTTTCTCCTGATTTATCTGAGTTATCTCATGACTCCTTCCATAAACAGTAGAGCAGGTTTAAACTGGACTCTTTATTCAATTATTCACAGACTGATGACAAATAACCCAGAATAATGCTGTCATCTTGATGTCAGCTGAGGACAAGTGCTGTAAAACCAAACATAATGAACATAACCAGATTTACAAACATAACCAGTTTTAACACTTCAGACATCAAACGTTTATTTACCACTTTCTCACAGTCTCACCAGTGAATGAACTGCTTCTTTCGAATCTCTTGACCTACATTTGGATGATGAACTTTTGTTCCCTAAATGTAGTTGGGAGTTTAGTTTAGCAATCCTTCCCATGCTTTGTACCTAATCCTTCCCCACAGACATGCTTTATCTGGTTTTACTAGAGTCATTTTTGCACATACTCGTAAAGGAAGCAGGATTTGCAAGCAGTCTGGAAGGAAGTGCTGTCTGAAGGGGTCAAATCAGAGAACAAATATTCTCAATGTACTGTATGTGGAGGTCCAGGAGGTAACGATCACTCCTATGTGGATATCCAGGGCTCCCTGAGGGTGGGCTTGAAATGATTACTAACAAAACAATTCACAATTCACACACATTTCATTTTTTTTCAACACTGAATTCATGTTGAAAAAAATGAATTGGACTTAAATAAATGCTTTAATATCATGCAGATGTCAGGTAACCTGTAAGGAGTGAAAATGTTGCCTCCATGTTGAGTCCCAGGTCTCTGAGCCTGATGATGAATTCGTCGTCAACCTTAGTAGTGCTTCAGGTAGGAGAGGGCTCCATTCATCCATGGTTTTGTGTGTGTGTGTGTGTCCGGTGTGTGTGTGTGGGGAATGTACACTGCTGTGAGGGCAGCAGATGTAAACTCCTTTGGGAGATAATGAGGACAACATTTGATCATAACATGGTCTCAGTTAAGAGAGTAATGAATGAAAGTCGACTCTGAACTCTGGTCCTGGACTTTGTGATGTGATTATGATCTCATATAGTCGGCCATAGTTATATTCATAACACAAGACAAACAGTGTGATTTTATAATGTGTTATTATTATTATTATTATTATTATTATTATTATTATTATATTATTATTTTGTCGCGTGGTCAAATGGTCAGTGCACCCGACCTTGGGAAACGCTGCCAAGGTCGCCAGGAAGTCAGGCACGATTTCAAGGCCAGCAACTGCGACTGAATCCAGTTGAAAACCTCGCATCCGATCTCTCGGAAACAAAAATGTACATCTCGCACAGCGTTTGAGGTCCAGGAAGCACGTGCCTGGACCCGGTGGCGCCCCTGCTGGCGCGCCTGCAGGTTTCCGTAGTGTAGTGGTTATCCACGTTCGCCTCACACGCGGAGGTCCCCGGTTCGAACCGGGCGGAAACAAACGTCTTGGCTCTCTCCTGTGCGTGAGTATTTCAATGGCGCTGTGGTAAGTCCAAAGTGTCAGAAAACCCACAAACTACAAGGCAGTGTGCACACGAAGTATCTGCTGCCGATTTTTCGTAGGGATGCTAACGCATCGTCTCTTTTACACGCTTGCTGTGCTGCTGCCGCCGCTGTTCACTATTGTCTCTTGGGCAAGCGGTAAAGAGCCGGT
>NC_040021.1:18480238-18520049 GCF_000972845.2 Larimichthys crocea
ATCAGAGTCTCACGTTTTAACGCAGAAAGATCGAAATACCCCACCCACTAGTAAAGGACAGACAGAACAGACTAAGATGTTGTTTGCTTTGGTGAATGTGAACGTTAGATATAACAACACACCTTAAAATTTAATTTCAATTCATGTACACGCTCAAAATCATCTACGGCTACTGTACAGTATGCAGTAGTCACAACACAGCTGCATTTTCCGCTCTGTGAATCTGTTGACAACTGGGCAGCCCAATAAGCCTGTTACTGTAAGTGCAAACAAAAGGGTTGGCTCACGAGATGCCAACGCGGTTTGTAAGCTCGTTCATCTCCAGGTAGAACATACAACTGTAAATAAGTTCTGTGGAGACAGCGCCATCTCCTACGTCTATCCCTTTGTAATCACATGTAGTGGTTGGAGTTAACAGTAACAAACTGACACGCCCAGATGAAGGAGGGGGGTCTCTCCGTTCATGGGACTTGGCTAGGGATTGCAGCTGGATACTCAGGTGGAAGACGGCTGTCCAATTCAGCTGCGTTCAGCTTGAACGGGAACTTTTAAGTTGCTGACTTGACGTGATTGTCCCACCAGTGTTCCATGTGTCCACTTAAATCAACAAATTGTCCACAGTGTAGGCCATGCATGTGCCAAAGACTTCCTCAACTACATGAATACAAAAAAAGCGAAAAAAAAAAAACACAATCCTATGTCACCAATGGGAACACCCACTAACATAAGACTTCACCACAGTCAGGCCTCCCGCGTACTCTGCCACCACTAGGGGGGGGGGGCCACTTTGCCTCTGGTGGCCAGCAGTAGCTGTTGACAGCTGGTGATTAGGGGTGGCACGGACACAAAACGTCACGGTTCAGACCTTACGTTCGTACTTTTTCGGTTACAGTGCAGAAAAAAACAAAAACATAAACCCCAAAAAAGGTACCCAAAGGCTGTTGTTATGTGCAAATCCCAAGCTGATGGTAGCTGCAAATCCTGAAGTAAAACAATCTACAGACACAAAGTTCCAGATGCTGGTATCAGTGTTAATTTGTCATCCCATTTTTTCAAATTAGGTCGAGTCTGCGTTTAAAGTTCATTCTTCTTAGTCTTAGTCACTGTTAGTCTTTCACAAATTCAGTTTTGTTGTCATCATTTTCGTGACTAATACTCGTCTCAAAATTTTTGTCTCAGTTTTAGTCAAACGTGAAGACCAGGGGTGTTTTGAGTCCCAGGTTTAGTCAAAAACAGTTTTAGTCTTTTTCTATTTTTCTTATGAATATTTTTTTTGTTTATATTTCCAGTTCACTTTTGTTCCATAGCTAACACATTGATTAAATGTCTTGATTGCAATTGAATGCAATGAATTTCATCTTCATGGCAACTTTGCTAAGTGTCTTGTCTGTTGTTTTTAATACACACTTAACTTAACTGCACTGATTTCATTGTTTAATTACTAATAGGCAGGTACACCCTATTATGACGTTCTGTCATCTTACATGCCAATTGGTAAATTTCAATATAAATAAATTGATTTTATGCCAGTTGCATCTACTAAAATGTTCAAAATTAAGATGAGTCCATCCATTTAGTGTTTACCACAAAGATGGGGAGGCTAGACTTTCTTGACGTTTTATGCATTATGCGCACATTTTAATACGTCAGGCTGCATACCGGGGTTTGGCTCTACAAAGCTGTTTAATTCAAAAAGGCCCGGGCGGGCTGGGTCGATGTCCGAATTCTATCGAGCCCGGGCCGGGTCGGGCCTGACTTCTAAGGTTGTTTCATGCTCTAGACTTGCGTGTCTACAGCCGTGTTTCTCCTGCATGCTGTGCCGTGCCTACAGTTAAAAAGAAGATGCTGCACAACACACTGACCAGCAGGACATGGACTTTCTAGACGAAACAAGGAGGACGTTTTTTTTTGTTATTTTTTATTTCTTGCATGACATTTTCGTCTTGTTTTATTCGTCAAAACAACAAAAGCAACCATGTGCCACATTTTCGTTTTGTTTTTAGCAAATTGTGTTCATCTCGTATCGTCTCCGTCTTCGTCAGGGAAAAAAAAGCTCAGTGACGAAAACATATTTCGTCTCGTCTCGTTGACGAAGCTTAACCCACACCAATGGACTTAAATGATGCAGGTCACTCCGCCACATTGCTCAGTGTTAGGGTCTACTCACCAAACCACAAACAACCTACCAGAGGTTGTATTTGAAGGCAGCAGTTTGAAGAGCGTAGTAGCCCTCAGACTTGAAGTTAGAGTTTGCCATGTTGCAAGGTTAAATGTTGTCTGAAAGAACTCCCCGTTACCATAGTTCCGCTGTTCAGTTCAACATAAACTTTTTGTACCGTGTATTCTCCGTGAAAATGCGCGTACTGAACCGTGACCCCCATACCGTGACGGTTCAATACGAATACATGTACCGTGCCACCCCTACTGGTGATTGTGTGGGGCATCAGCCTGCGTGCCCAAGACAATAGACAGAGGATCCAGGCTCCAGTTTGTCAATGCTCCTCCCAGATTCACAGGAATTTGTCCCATGCTCAGGGGAAGTCAGCACAGATATCGTCGCTGCTGACAAAAGGAGCAGTACGCCAGGCTCGAGCTGGGGTGACACTCCCTTGCCCAAGGGATTTGAGGATTGCCTGTCAGCTGGTAATTTTGACTCTCTCTTGGAGGACGACGAAGGGGAGGACGACGATGGCTCTTCCTTCACCGCTGCACAGATGGAGGAAACTCCATCTAGAGGTGACCAGTCAGGTTTGGGCACACTGCGGTCGCCCCAGTGTGGATCTGTACACCTCAAGTGAAAACGCTCAGTGTCCCATGGTCTTTTCCCTGAGACACCAGGATGCACCAATGGGGGATGCGCTGGCGTACTAGTGGCCATGATTCTGCTTTACGCATTTCCACCTCTGGCTCTGATCCCGCCCACGCTAGCCAGGGTGCAAGAGAGACGCTTATCACTCATCCTGATAGCCCCCTCAAGGCTGGGGAAGCACTGGTCGGCAGATGTCATCCAGCTCCTTTACGACCAATCATGGGCTCTCTCTTTACGCAGAGACCTGCTATCACTGGTGCAGGGGGAGATATTTCATGCTCACCCAGAGCATCAGGTTCTCTGAGCTTGTCCCATGAGAGGCTGATACAGCAAGTTTGGAATCAGCTGTAAAACCTGACTCTTTTTCTCCCATCGACCTTCATCAAATAACTTTAATCATTTCTGCAGCTAAGCCGTCAACCTGTCTCTTAGACCCCATCCCAACCAGGCTGCTCAAGGATGTTTTACCTCTAGTTAGTCATTCTTTATTGGATACGATTAATCTGTCTTTACTATCAAGATATGTACCACAGTGCTTTAAGTGCTGTAATTAAACCTCTTCTTAAAAAGCCCACTCTACACCCAAAGGTCTTAGCCAACTACAGACCGATATCAAACCTTCCCTTTCTGTCTAAGATACTTGAGAAAGCTGTAGCTAGACAGCTGTGTGACTTTCTCCAGAACAATAGTCTATTTGAGGATTTTCAGTCAGGATTTAGAGTGTATCATAGCACAGAGACCGCATTAGTCAAAGTTACAAATGACCTCCTAATGGCATCAGACAAAGGACTCATCTCTGTACTTGTCCTGTTAGATCTTAATGCCGCATTTGACACCATTGACCATCAAATTCTTTTACAGAGACTGGAACATCAAATTAGCATTAAAGGAACCGCTTTAAGCTGGTTTAAGTCATATTTCTTAGATCAATCCCAGTTTGTTCACGTCAATGATGAATCCTCCACGCATACCAAAGTTTGTCATGGAGTCCCACAAGGTTCTGTACTAGGACCACTTCTATTTAGTTTATATATGCTAGCTTTAGGGAACATTATTAGGAATCACTCTATCAATTTTCATTGTTATGCTGACGACACCCAATTATTTATCGATCAAGCCTGATGAAACCAATCAAGTAATTAAACTCCAAGCATGCCTTAAGGATATAAAAAGTTGGATGACCTACAATTTTCTGATGTTAAATTCAGACAAAACTGAAGTTCTTGTAATTGGACCCAAACACCTCAGAAACTCTCTTTCTAGAGACTTAGTTACTTTAGATGGGATCACCCTGGCCTCCAGCTCCACTGTAAAGAATCTTGGAGTTGTATTTGATCAGGATTTGTCCTTTAACGTCTACATAAAACAAATTTCGAGGACTGCATTCTTCCACTTACGTAACCTCGCCAAAATCAGACGCACTGTCTCTCAAGCGGATGCAGAAAAAATAGTCCACACATTTGTTACTTCTAGGCTGGACTATTGTAACTCTTTGTTATCAGGCTGCTCCAATAAGTCTCTTAGGACTTGGCAGTTAATTCAGAATGCTGCTGCACGTGTTCTGACAGGAACCAAGATCACATCTCTCCCATTTTGGCTTCCTTGCATTGGCTACCTATTAAATCTAGAATAGAATTTAAAATTCTTCTCCTTACTTACAAAGCTCTTCATGGTCAGGCACCATCATATCTAAAAGAGCTCATAATACCTTACTACCCCTCTAGAACACTGCGCTCTCAGGACACTGGCTTCCTTGTGGTTCCTATAGTTTCCAATAGCAGATTGGGAGCCAGAGCTTTCAGCTATCAGGCTCCTTTTCTGTGGAACAAACTACCATTCTGGGTTCAGGAGGCAGACACGGTCAACACTTTTAAGACTAGACTTAAGACTTTCTTTTTTGATAAAGCTTATAGTTAGGGCTGGCTCAGGTCATCCCTTAGTTATGCTGCCATAGCATTAGACTGCCGGGGGACTCTCCTTCCCTTCTTTCTCTCTCCCTCTTTCTCTCCCTCTCTCCATCTGTGGACATACATGTCTCATTAATGCATGTTACTAACTAAACTTCCCCGGAGTTTCTGTGCTCTGAGCCTCATCCACCAAGTCGCTATATGATTTCAAAGGTCACAGGAGGTGCCTTTCCAGTGTTCAGTTACCATAATTCCCGCCTTTCTGCAAGATTTGCTTGAGAAGGGCAAAGCCTTCTTCACCTCACTTCAAGTTTTACTTGACTGCTATTGGATTATGCCATGTAGGTTTTGATGGCATGGCTGTGGGACAATATCCCCTTAGCAGTCCTATGAAACAAACTTGTCTACGACCGGTGTCAAAACAGCTTGCCCCATTGTGGGATTTGTCAACCATTTTGGGTACATCTAGATGGGGTAAATCTGAAGCGTATGTACATACGGGACAATTAAACGAATAAACTCTTTACTTACCCAGAAGCCGTGCCAGTGTGCCAATGCATATTTGGGCATGTGGCATTCAAATATCATGTTTTTGGTTTTCTTTATTTTCTGCTGGTGAAATTAGAGCTGCAGAGCTTTCTAACAAGCCCTGATTGTCTCCCTGTGTTCAGTATTCTTGTCAGTAAAAGCGGGTGTAAAGTTGGAAATGTCAGCCGCAGCGCCACACCTGTCCACACCTGTGTGTGCGCTGCTCGGATCCCACGGCATTTACAGTCTCACACACACGCTACCACTCACATCTTTTTTTGGTCATATTTATCCCTGTTGACAGGGTACCAAACAGAATCTCCACTTCATTCACTAGAATATCTAGCTCAGACTCTGTGAAATTCCTTTTCTTTCCTTTGTTCATCGCGTTATCTGATCGGACAAAGAGGTGAATCTCAGGTCCAGGGCCTATTTAAATAGATTTGCATATGTAAATAGGGGCATGGACAGGGAGGAGTTGCACGTGCGCTCAATTCCACGTTGATTGGGATGTACAAAAGAAACGTGCTTGGATCCATGCATATGCACACTTTGATACATCTGAATATTTTTGTGCGTACGACAGTTTCTGGGTTTTGGCGTACGCCCAATCCACGCAAGTATTCGTACATGAGGCCCCAGTTGTTTGTGTCATGGGCAAAAGTGGTAAGCCCATCACAAAACAGCAGCTTTCCCATTGGAAAGTTGCAGCCATTTCTATGGCCTACAGAGATGATACAACTTCACCTTTCTTGTGGTACAAAGTATAAACTTTGTGTTTATGGTGCTGGCCTTGCTTTGCTGCAGTACAGCCCAAAATCCTTCTTACACAATGTCACTGATTACATTTAAAACATTCTTGTGGCAGAAGACACTGCCAGTGAATATTTGAAGGCCCCAAGTCTGGATCTGGGCCAATAGTAGATAAGTATAGGAATGTTAGAGATTTTATTTTCATTTAAGACTGATTTGAAAAAGACTGAATTAGGATGAAATGTTCCATCCTCACCTTCAGCCAGTCTGCTCAGACTCTCCAACATGCGAATGGTGGTGCGGCCAGTGTTGCAGGTGTCACTCTGTCTTTGCAGCTGGTAGTAACGTGTCAAGATGCTGTTGGCCTCCTCTGACACTTGTGGCTTCAAGCATTTAATCACACTGAAATAAGCCTTCATTTTCTCCAGGGACCACAGACTAGAAGAATCAGCAGGCAGTCCTGAGAGGAAAGCAAGAGCACTGACATCTCACCTGTTTGATTATAAAGGTCTTTGTGTGATGGGACTAGGCCTGCAAAATTCTGCAAATTTTCAAAGTTGGAAACTCTCCATGAGAATTAACAGGAATTTATGGGAAAAAAATTAAAAGTTGGCTCGTAACAGGAAATATAGTTGGGGAAATATATTTAAGCATAATAACACTACCAGATTTCATGCAAGTACACCTGAATATCTATGCTAGGACACTGCTTATTGCAGGGCCATTGAGGCCACGCCCCCTACACGCACAGGTGATTTCTGAAACTGGACCACACTTTAGAGCCCAGAGCGCAAGACTAGTGAAGCACCAGGCTCAAATAAAGCCACTTGAGTCTATGGGCTACATAAAGTGAAGTAAAGATTTGATGATATTCTGGGGTAAATATATTTGATGTGTGTTATTAATATTTAACTTTAACTAAAATGTATTCATACAGTAGATAGCTATCTGATAAGTTATATGCTAAATAAGCTATATCACTAGTCATCATTTCATTGACCATTTACAAGTCTAACTTATCATCATACTAGCTTACCCCCAATTACTAAATTACCCCTAATTTCCAGTTAATTCCTATAAATTTCCATAATTCCCATGGAAAGTTTAAAATTAGTAATATTTTCAAAATTCCCCAGTTTAACTTCCCATGAAAGGTTTCTGGAAATTTACAAGAAATTTTCCAGCCCTTTGCAACCCTAGATGGGACAAAATGAATACAGTGATAATTATTACAGCATTATGTTATCATTTAAGTTGATGACAGTGATATGGTATTCAAGATTTATTTTCAGTGTATACCAACTACTGTGAATAATACTGCATGAAATGTTCAACACATGATTGACATACACAGTGCTAATGATAATACTGTAATAAAACATTTTGAAATTAGTTTTTTGTTTTTAGTATATCATTTCCAAATTAAGAGCACATACCTCTGTCCTCCAGAATAAAAGATGAGATGATGCGGTCCCACTCTGCGTTCTTGGTGTCCATGAGAACTAGAACAAGATCAAAACGACTCAGCAAAGGGCTGGCAAGAGCTACATTCACAGATAGTGGTTCGTTGGGATCATACGGTCCTTTAGGGTTGGTGGCTGCTAGGATGGTGGTTCGAGTGTTCAGCTTACACACCATACTGTAGAGAGTACAGAGAATGTAGAATAAGAGAATAGAAAAGTGGTAACACTTCATATTAAAAAAGGTACACATCAACTGTGTTCACAAAGCTGAGTCTACTTGCATCTGACCAGTCTGCAGTTCACCTGGTGGTGTTATCGGCACAACTGGGCTAAAATTTGGATTAAAAAAATACAGCAGCAGAGTACCTAAGGCTCAAATGACTGCAGCAAAGAAATGTACTGCTAGCTGTCGGTGCAGAGCGGATCCTAAAGTACAGTGTAAAACTCAATCATTCATCAGTTACATTGTGAGAACACAATAAAAAAACAGCTAACAAATCTCACTATGAGTGTGTGGACATGTATGAATGTCTTACCCAGCTTTGGCCACACTAATAGATTGTTGCTCCATAGCCTCGTGGATGCTGATGCGGTCATGTTCCTTGATGCTGTTGAATTCATCAATGCAGCACAAACCACCATCTGACAGGACCAGGGCTCCGGCCTCAAGATGCCAATCACCTCCATCTTTCACTGCTGCTACTGTCAGTCCTTCAACAATTCATATCATGTGTTAACAAATTCACTTCATACAGCTGAACATACAAAACAGATTGGATATGTTTATATGGAGCATGTGAAATTCATCATTGATGACAAATTCCTGATGAATGAGTTGAGTTATCCTGAAAGTTGACAGTAAGAAGGGCCTACCTGCACTTGTTGATCCAATTCCAGCAGTGAGTACAGAGCGAGGTATGATTTTAGCTGCATACTTCAGAAACTGAGACTTCCCTGTGCCCGGGTCACCAACAAGCAACATATGACACTCACCTGGAAATGACAAGATTAACTCCAAAGTAGGACAGCAGTGACAAAAACCAACACAAAGCAAACATTTGTCACAGCTGCCATATTCTCACTCTATTCCCTTCATTTCAATAGTCTTACCTAATCTGAGCCTGCCAGAGGCCATCAAAAGTCTTTGATATAAAATCACAGCATGATTTTTTTCTTTGGTGTTCCTCAAGTTCAATTTTCAAGTGGTCAAAAATGTTTACAGTTTGCATTTGTTACACAAAATCTGTGTAACAAATGGTACTGCAAAAACATAGATATATTGCACATGAGACTCCTTATTCATAATGTACTAAGTCCTTATACACTCTAAACTTTCAATGACTGAATAAGCACCTAAATAAAAACAATGTTTATTACATATTTATGGCTAGAAAAAGTTGACAGTGCTGAGCTGCATCTCAAATTAATCTTGCCCCGCTAAAAAAAGACCAAAAATATATTTATTATAAAAAGTGGTGGAGTGTAAGGGGGTTTCAAAAGTATCCATGACTTATTACCATTCTTAATAATAACCTTTAAATACAGGTATTGAAAGACATACCTCTGATCTTGGTCCCAGAAGAATCTACTCTCTGCACCCCGCCAGCCAACACCATGGCCACCGCCAGTTTAATTAAATACATGCCAAAAACCTGTGGGCATAGGCTCAACAAGATCTGGTTCCTAGCTGTAAAGAGAGGGGAAATTATGGAATTAATGTTTTATGAAAGCTTTTATTGGTAGGAACAACTTTTTTTCAAATTCTCAAGAATGGATGGAGTTCAAGTTCTTGCAACATACCAGCTATGGGATTGTCTTTGTAGTTATTCCAGAAGTCTTCAAATTCTTTCTGAACGTCCCTCATGGCCATAGCAGCAACAGCCTGCTGGTTGTTCACTTCTATATTGTTAGCTTTGAGGACAAGCTCCACCTCACAGCAAGTGCTATCATAAAAGGGTTTCCAGCGCTGGCACATCACCCCATATACAGTCACGTCATCTCCTAGGAGTATATCATACAGTCCAAAATTACTGAAAGCTACAGCATGAGCATGACATCATACATTGCAACTATTCAGTAAAAATAAATAATAAAAATAAATACTATGTTTTCTCATTTTATTTTTAGTCTTCATGCTGCAGTAATGCTTTGTCTTGCCACATCAGTACAAGCTCAATAATATATTTGATACAGGTATTTTGTAGAAAACAGTCTGTAATGTACTGAGTCAATATGATAGATTTCCTTCATGCACCTTCATGAAGGCAGTGCCGATTCTGAACTGAACTGGACCTCACCTTGAGTTACAGCCACACTAATGGCTGTTTGTAAGATTTGATCATATGTATTAACAAGTACGTAAGTATCACGTCTAATAGGGCTGTAGCGATACACTAATCTCACGATACGATACATGATATTCAGTCAACGATATGATTCGATACGATTACATCATTTTCTGAAAGATTTATAAAGGGACAGTGTGATTTTGGTGAAATCGTGTGAGTGTTCTATTGACTTGGATTGAATTAACTGAACTGAAAGCAGAGTCTTTTGATTGGCGAGAATAAGTCATAGATACCATCCACTAATTGGTTAAAAAAAGAAACTAGTCTGCTTAGTAACGTTTGTCCATTCGTTGACTGCGCTTTCAGCCTGTCGAACATCTATTTTTCGATTGGTCTTTTACGCTGTGACATAGAACAACAAGGAAGAAGGACACAAACCGCATAGCTCTGTCTTAAACAGAATCTCAGGAAAACAGTGCAAAAGAAAAAACCACATCTCTGTTTCGGAGATGTTCACAGATATGTAAAACTTTAGACTTTTTGGGCGGATCCGCCCAATCCTAAACCCAAAGTGGTGGGAGCACTTCTGCTTTTAAGCATGAAGGTGATGGATTTATGTACGCCGCCATTCTCTTGAATCTCCACACTCTGACGGCATACAGTAGTAGCAACTTAAAAGTTCCCGTTCAAGCCGAACGCCAGCCGGCTGGCAGCCGACTTCCAGCCGACTTCCAGCCGGCTGCCAGCCAAGTTCCGTGACTGGAGTGACCCCCCTCCTTCTCCTGGGCGTGTCTATTTTTTACTGTAACTCCACCCATTCATGTAATTACATGGTATGACCGGGAGATGGCGCTTCTCTCACAGAACTTTTTTTACAGTTGTTCTACCTGGAGATGACGTAGCTTACACACCTCGTTAGCATTCTCGTTGCAGTAATGGGCTTTTTGGTCTCCCAGTGTCACAGATCACAGAGCGGAAAATGCAGCTGGTTTGACTACTGCATACTATACAGTAGCCTTATGATTTGAGCGTGTTCATGAATTGAAATTAAATTTAAGGTGTTTATATCTAACATGTCAGCATTCACCAAATCAACAACATCTAGGCTGTTCTGTCTTTACTCGTGGTGGGCCGTTATCTGCATTAACGTGCTGCGTTAAGGTGAGACTCTTATCGGGCGATGAAAAAAAAATATCACCATTAATCTATTCTCAAAGCTGTTCCAGCCTCTCAGGTCGCTTTTTGACTTTTTTCTCCTTTGTTCGTTTTTGTTTTCTTCGCTGTAACTCTTTGGAGTCCTGATCTCTCTAGCAATGTTGTTTTAGAGAGTTTTTGAGTTTTTCTCGTGTTTTTTAAAATGCCGCTTCCACCTGGACAGCTGCCTTTGTTTACTCAGAGAAACAGCTGATCGCGCTAATGCCGGCTGGCATTGGCGCAATCAGCTGTTTGATTGGCGCGATTAATCTATGTCCATCCCCGAGTCTTTGCATAATTACAGGAGCGTCTCTTCTCTTGTGCTCGCGCCTCTCTCTCGTTTATCTGCATGTAAACAACAAACTGACCCTTAAAAAAGTTACTAAAACCGTTCGCTGCAGAGACGAGCATTTTTCTCTAAAAGTCTGTGTATTCCGCTGCAGCGGTGCCTCCATTTGCAAAGAATTGAAGAATAACAACAGCAATAATACATCCTGTTGAATATTTGATCACGGTTTGATCGTTGTGAGACGCCATTTAAACAGGGAGAATACCTGGTGATGAACAGCTCTTTGGAAACCTTTTGTTATGCAGGTATTTAAGGCACGCACGTATTTTAGGCCAGGTGCAATGGACGCTTCAGTAATTATGTACAGTGAGGACAGAATAGCCTAGATGTTGTTGATTTAAACAGTGACCATAGGCTAAATAGCCTAACCCAAAACAAACGTATATAACAAGTCTAATAATAACACAGTATTACTACGTACGTATATATATATATACACACACACATATATACACACACACACACACACACACACACACGTCATTATCAGCAAATGGAAAGAATTACGAGTGAATCAAGTATGAGGTCAAGCATGTTTGTTTTTAATAAAGTTTGCAGTATACAGGTTATGTTTTTATTCTACATGGACCCACTGTTTATTTTCCACTATGCCCCCCTTCATTATTAATAATACACCGCACAACTTTTGAAAGTCCAGAGATAAGTCTGTTGCAAAAGTCTACGGTGACTCTCGTTTGCCAAAACGTCTGTATGGCCTCGACGAGCTCCTGTTTTGTGCCTGGCTTAGCTTCCTTGCGAATAAAGTCTTTCATGGAATGCCAGACAAGCTCAATGGGATTCAAGTCCGGTGACTCTGGTGGAGTTTTCACCCAGTTGATCCCCTCGGACGCCATGTATGCTCCAGCAGCTGTGTGTTTTGGATCATTGTCCTGGAAGAAGCGATGGTCAGACCCAAAGTATGTCCTAATGTATGGTGCAGCGTGTTCTGTAATGATGGCCTCTTCAAAGTATTGACGGTCCATTATTCCCTCGAAGGTTACCATTGGACCTGCACCTTGCCGGGAAATCATTCCCCAAACATGCAGCTTCAGTGGATGTTTTGGCTGAGGCTTGGCAACGAAGTGGTCCTTCCTGTGGAAACTCTGTCTGGCGTAGTGCTCCAATGAAACTGTTGTCTCATCCGTAAAAAGAACATTATGCCAGGTCTCCCCGGAGTTGTTCCACAGAGTCGCCTGTTGCAGCCTTGCCGCTTTGTTGCGATCTTTTATCATTGGACAGAAGTTGGTCTTGCCAAATTTCCAGCCCATACTTCTGCGAGCACTGCGAATACTTGTCAGACTCAGACGAACTCCAAAATCGGACCGGATTTTGAGCTGTACTGCCGCGGCCGTCATCTCATCGTTTGCCTTTGTCATCTCGTCAATGGCAATCAGGATAGCACTGTGAAAAGAAGGATAAATTAGAAAATCCAAAAACATTACAATTGCCATACAGAATGTGAATTCTATACATTGTTATCGGCCTTTGTTTGTTTTACATTTATCCATTGATATGAAACTTACTTGTGCATTTTTCTCGGACATGAGCGGCGGGGTTGTGGCTCCTTGTAGTGCTTTCTTATCGCTCTTTCTGAAACTTTGATGCCCCGTGCTGCTAAATTTTTCCGGATCTCTCGCGTTGATTGTCCATTAGCTCGCATGTGACGCACTTGCTGGGAACTCTCCTTGTTGATGCGTGTCATCTCGACAGTTTAGAGGCTCTGCATCTGACAGTGTCTATATATGCATATGTAATTAGGCATATGTAAATGATGTGTTGTGAACGAACACGCCCACACCAAGTCCCCGAAAGGACGACCCTGAGACGCAGCGCGCTGGCTTCAGTCGCTGAAGGACATTTGCATTGTGTATATATATATATACAGTATATATATATTATTGTTTCATTATTAGAAGTGTATTAGACTTTAGAAGTGTTATTATACGTTTGTTTTGTTTGATTTGCATGCGTGCCTTTGCACTTAAATACATAACAATTGCAAAAAAGATTCTTGCTTCATGGAGTTTTCTTTACGCCTGTGGGATTAACAGAAACTTGTTGCTTCAAGAAGTTCCATTTAGCCATAATAATAACCACGACGCTGCCAGTAAACACAGTAAAGACGTCATCCTCCAGGTATTCGTGACTACACATTGAGAATTAATGAGCTCACACACGTCAGCACGAAATGAGTGAATGAGTGAACGTCAGATTAAGCACAATATGACGTTTGGGTTTTTGTTTTGTAAATAACTTCGTTTGCTTTAAAACCACAGGTCTCTCAGTCCTGACTTCTCCTAAATATATGTCTCTGTCATCACATCATCACAACACATGATGGTTTCGTAAGCGTATACTGCAAACTTTATTAAAACCAAACATACTTGACTTATTTCACACTTGATTCACCCGTAATTTTTTCCATTTACGCTTTACGCTATTTAGCCTATGGTCACTGTTTAAATCAACAACATCTAGGCTATTCTGTCCTCACTGTACATAATTACTGAAGCGTCCATTGCACCACTAGCCACATCACAAGGCTACTGTATAGTACACAGTACTCATACAGTACCAGCTGCATTTTCCGCTCTGATCTGTGTGACACTGTGGGACAAAAAAGCCCATCAAGTGCAAACAAAAGGTTGAGCAATGAGAATGCTTATGAGGTGTTTGTGGGGTTTACCTGGCCTAAAATACGTGCGTGCCTTAAATACCTGCATAACAAAGGGCCTCCAAAGGGCTGTTAATCACCAGGTATTCTCCCTCTTTAAATGGCGTCTCACAACGATCAAACCGTGATCAAATATTCAACAGGATGTATTATTGCTGTTGTTATTCTTCAATTCTTTTTGCAAATGGAGGCACCGCTGCAGCGGAATACACAGACTTTTAGAGAAAAATGCTCGTCTCTGCAGCGAACAGTTTTAGTAACTTTTTTAAGGGTCAGTTTGTTGTTTACATGCAGATAAACGAGAGAGAGGCGCGAGCACAAGAGAAGAGACGCTCCTGTAATTACATAAAGACTAGTGGTGGACATAGATCAGTGGTCAGGAACCTATGGCTCGCGAGCCAGATGTGGCTCTTTTGATGACTGCATCTGGCTCGCAGACAGAGGTGAAAGTAAGCCGGTACTGTCCGGTACTGCGTACCATAAAGCATCCCTCATTCAGAACCAGTCACGGACGCACTCTGGGTCAGAAAATAGATCCACTAGCAATATGCAGTCTTAAAAACTACTTTGTCTGTTTAAAGATTCATTTGAACTCATTCCGAATAGTTTCTGAAGTGTCCGTGCTGTGTTTTAGTCCATGCTGGACGGAGCCAGACCCCGGTGGTCTCCTCTGCGCCCAGCTTTCGACAAGTCACATTAATGTTATGAGGTATTTTATTTATTATTGGTTAACTGTTTACCAAATCAACAACATCTAGGCTATTCTGTCCTCACTGTACATCATTACTGAAGCTCTTCTCCTGCGCACTCTCTCTCTCTGTCGCTAATCTGCATGCATCCATCATACTGTGCAGTATACTGTACTATCAATATGGCCACTATGGCGTTCAGAGGAATACTCAGAAATCGACCGTGTTTCATACTGCAGACTTCAGAAAGCATCACACAGATATAACTCTTAAAAACAGAGTTTTCTTTAATACAAAGTTTATGTTGGCCTCAGTGTTATCTTATCAAAACTGTTTTTTTCCCCATCAACTGATCCGCGGAACACTTGGTGCTGTGGGGGGCGATATGAATGGATCATGATCCTTTGCAACACAAGCCACATCCATGACTGTGCTCTGTCTCAGCTGATCGGGTCACCGCTCACCCCAGCATATCTGTCCAGATGTGTCTTTAGACAGTCTACGGTGAGAGCGGAACATCACTGCTCCTCCCCGTGGACAAATGAGGCATTGCAGCTGGTTTTCACACTGACTGCTTAGGGGCGTTTCCAGTCGGGGCCTCACTGACTACGTCATCGCGGGGGATTACATTCCAGCCACGGACTGTGAGAGGACCGTCACAGGACCTTCGCAGGTCCTGTGACGGTCCCGTCACGGAAACACGGGAACTTTTAAGTTGCTACATCTGTAAACAGGAAGAGGAAGATGTTGGCGTCTGTGTAAAGAGAGTATCTAGTCGGGTAACTTGCTAGAAATCCTCTAGAGCGAGACTAGTGGCTGGCTGACCTAATCGCTCTTCCTGCAAAGCCAACGGGGAGAAATGGGCAGCGAGTAGAGTGCCAGGCGTAACACGGGGGATTTGAATGGGACTTAATGTATCAATACCCGTGGCTGAAAAATTTATACTTCCTGGGGAAACAAAATATCGATATATATCGCAGGATCGATAAAATTGTTCCGCCTTAACATTTAACCTTGCTATTTGCAATTCTTACCAGATTTACAACTGTCGACCAAGTCATCTTCCAGAACCACCACCATCGACCGAGGAATACTGCCCACTGACAGCCTCTGTACCTGTGGTGGAAAGATTTACAGTGACCAAATGTACAATCCATATTTGAGACATTTTGATCTGAAGACAACGATAACAAGACCATAATAAAGAACAGTTTGTTTGGTAAATAAAACAATGACGATCACATGCTTAATTGCCCTACTTGCTCTTGTATCTTGATTTCCTGGTAGTCCCTGCAAGCAGCAGGCTCAGATCCTCCAGACAGACAGCCGAATTTGTACGAGTTACAGCCAGTAGGATTAGGACAGGTCACCGGTTGGGCAAAGGTATAAAACTGCTCAAAATCAGCCTGCACCATGAAAACATGACGACACTTTGTGCACATGTAATCCCGTTCATATTCCAGAACCTATGAGAGGTGGAAAAGGCACTGATTCAAAGTACTCAACTCAACCCCCCCAAAAAAAAAAAAACTGGTAACACTCACATGTAACTACGTACACATCTGTGGCCTCATTATTTAACCACATGACTGCAGCAAATTACTATTACTATTACTTGTTCTAATTACTAAACCATAAAGATATCTAAATTTGGTTGACCTTCTTCATCAGCAGTCTGTTGTTTAAGGTCAGTAAAAACAAGTCATGTTTGAATTACAATCCACAACAGAAGCTGAACCATGTGTAGTGGAGGGCTTGTTGTGAATGGCCAACCAACCAACCAAACTTTGCTTGTCATCTTCCAACCTAGAAATTCACGTATCTACTTTGGTGATCCTAGTGCCAGTTTTACACAAAGACTTAATGCCGTTTTTCATGTCATTCATTAGGGTTGACCCTGAAAATCAATGATTAGTCAGTCACAAACTAACAAGAGAGGAGCAACAGCATGCAACCTTTACAAACCAAGTCTTGAAATGGCCACAAACCACAACTAACCCTAACCCACCCTAACACTAAACCACTATCAACTGTTGCGTGATAGAAACAGATGTCAGCATGACTCCGGACACCAAGGCAGCTCGACTCTTGTCTATTGGCGCTCCATGGTGCACTGGGATTTTATAACTGAACTATGATGCATGCATTTACTTTGTCTGACTGTGTGGAAAGCTGATCACATTACAGATGATGAACAAAGGCATTGAAATGTAAGGTAGGCTAAAACACAAGACTTCTGATGTAACAGGCAAAGTAAAGCAAGAAAGGAATAACCTTCTGACTTCTTCTCATATCAGCGATTCAATTCAAGTCCAGGTACCACTTATTACCACCAGTTAATCATTTCTTATGTACCTCACTTACCAACCATCTGTCTCTTAACCAATTTATTATTCCACTTAGCTCATAACCTCTACATTGCTTTTCACATGTAAACATCTCATCTCATTATTCTCATGTCTAACTGATCACCTGATTTTGAACTGATGGATTATAAATGACTGTGTGTGTGTGTGTTCCACCCCTTGGAAAATACACTGCTCATGTAACAATTTCAATCTACAATTTTGAAACTGAATTTGTGCCTACTGTTACCTTGGTAACACCGGTGCGTATGACAGTACCAGTGACAGACAAAAAGTGTCCTACATCTCTGGATCTGGGAATGGTGTCTCTGGTCAGCTCTGGACATACTGGCAGACCTGTGCACACATATGCAAATCAACAAACAACAGAGAAGTAAAGTAAATTGATTTATATACATAACAGGGTATGAACTTGGGCCAACAAGTGCCTGTCTAATACAGTCTTGTGTCTGTGTATGTGTGTGCATTTTACATTTGCATCTTTCACAGATTACATCACATCTTTTTCTGTTTCTCTGCAGCAGAGCTTTGGGATCAGTAAAATGCCTTTTGATTTCATCATATTGTTTTAAAGGTCATATTGACATATATACTTTTAACAACCCCCAGGGTCATGATACATTTTCTAAAATAATGGAACTCTATGCTGCTTTATTGTGACAAAACCCCTACTGAGGCAATGCTTGTGCTTTAGCCTGCAAACATTGTCTAGTCCACTCCATGATCCTCAGCCTCAGAAAAACAGCTAAACCCAATAGTCTGCGGTACATTAACTAAAAACAATTATCTTTAACCTCACCATCTCCAAGCATGTTGGTGAAAATATGGTGGCTGTAAAATGTCCAAAAATGTAGAAGGCCCTCTCTAAAGCCAGTGTTTGGTTTGTCTGTTCTGGACTACTCTAGAAAAATGCTGGTGCAGCATAGTGCGAGCTGCTTCTTGTGTTACTCTGCTGGCCACAGTACTGTAAATCACATTGCACACTGCTGGATGAACTTTTCAGTGACACTAATACCACAAGTATTTTTTCTGCATTATATGCCAGAAAAAGTAGAGTTTTCATACTGGCACATTAAATAGGCCATTATCGATGCAGAGCTCTAATCTTCACAGTACGTCACCTGACATTTTTTTTTATCTATGGCATTTGCATGTAAAATGACATGATCTTGCTAATATAACTAGCAAACACTGGCAGAAAGTCACATGCGAAAAGCAATAACAATAATGTGAAATAATGTGAAATGACTTGATAACACATTGGCATCTTATTTATATGCCATTTGCTGATACCAGGCTGATCTGAACAACCACAAATCTTTACAATGCAAGCTTTGAGCAACACCTGTAACATCTGACCATCATTGCCAGTGCAGTTGGATGTCTAACCTGTGATGCGGGCATGAAGAGTGTATCTCATTCTGTGCTCCTTTGATCCTTGTCCACTATTGTGTTTGGGAGAGGCATTCTTTGATAACTCCATGGCTGTTCTGTGCAACACTTTATCAAATATAGCCAGGACATCATTGGGGAAGGCGTTGAAATAGTCCCCAACCTGCAAAAGTTTGTAGAGATACTGTGTAATTAGTGCAATCACAGATTCAATGATTAGGTGTACTAAAAATTACTACTCTGAACACATCAACTGAAGTGTCGTGCAGGGTAATCTCTAAACAGATACCTGCATGCTGTGGTATGTATACAGCCATATCACTCTAAAACACATCTTATCACTCTCAGATTACAATTCTACTAATACTTAGCTACATCTTGGCTGATTCAATGAGCATTTATTCTTCTTCTTATCGATAGTACTGAATAGTTACTGTACTGTCATACTGTGTATTTTACATGTTCAGTCGTCCATATTAAAAAGGTCCAAGTAAAATGTAATTAAAAAGTAATTTCATGAATCAGACCTGGTGTTACATATATAAAGAGAACTGTCTTAGTAATACATGATAACAGAACAAAGTTTATTTAACTTAACATTTGATGTTTTTACATGTCATTACATATAATTTATTGTGTACTTTTATTATTATCACATTGGTTTTAACCAAATTACAAAGCTTTAGATAAACATACTAACCCTAACCCCCCCCCCAATTACCTCCATATTGGCTTCAAACAATGTCATGGCATTGACAACAACAGGGTGATGGTTTTCTTCAACACTATCTGCAACAAGCTGCAGAATGTCTTCATGATGATGTTCTTTCAGATAGATTTCAAACACACGGCCAATCAGGGCTTCCTGTTCTGGGCTTATCGACATAGTGAAGATGACAAGTTCTGAACCCCTGGAAAATGTGAAAAGAACACGGTATGGTCATGGATGAACATCAGTATAACCTGAGATCATACAAATACCACGTTCATTAGAGTTAAACAATTGATCAACAATTGGTTGATGTTTGGCTGTTAGCAAAGTTGTCGACTCGCTAGTTTTTGATCAGAAGTAATGTAATCAAAACAAATACTCGAGTACAGCTGAACATATTTAGCACAGTGGGATTACACTCTGAGATCATGCAATCGTTTCTACGTGATGTTTCTTGAATACATTTTCTGATAATATTTTTGCTTCCATATTTTGAATGAAGAACTTTTACTTACTAATGAAAGGAACTCTTGTGTTGTATTCTTGGTATCTGTCAGTGCTGTTATATTTAGTCAGGGACGTATGACATCCATCAGTCACAGCATAACAGTGACAGGTTGGATTTCTTAACAGCTATGATTTATCAACAGAGGCAGGCTCTGAAAGCACAGCTGTCATTCATATCATGTTTATATCAGTTTCATTGAGCTTGAAATATCCTACTTTTAATGGGATATGGCACTTGGATAAATGGGCTGTGAATAGTAATGTATTAAGTTAACTTAAGACTTGTTAGGGTCACTGTGTGCATGGAAGCACACCCAGATGTGCCTGACTAAAATCTCTTTTTTAAACGTATTAAGTAAATATTATTAAAGGCAGCTGGTAATAATTTAGCCATATTAAATCGTATATAAAAACAGGGTCGTTGCCTGGCCTCATGACACATGTATCTGTTCGCATATACCGACACTGTAGCTGTTAACCTGAACGTTTTAACAGCTACAACCGAACCCATGATATGCGCTCGCGCAGGGTCGTTACCGTAACACTGTCATACGAAGCTAACTGTGACACTGTTCTTATACAGACAAAAAGCTTTTCTACATACCGTATCAAAACAGTTCTTCGCGCACCAGCTTAGCTCCCTCCATCGATGTAAACAAGACTTGTATTTCGCGGGCAAAGTTCTGCTGGTTTCCCCGAATCATGGACAGTGTGAGTGTACCGGACCTAAAGATGGCGCCTAGTCTATCCAATGAGAACGCTCGCCTGCAAGAGATGCTGGCTGCAGACCTCCACTGCCAGGCCCCTCCGCTGTCAGGCCCGGAAAGGAACGGCATACATTTCAAAATAAAACTGCAGACCTCCACTTTCAGGCCCAGAAATGCAAGGGATACATTTCAAAATAAAATCGTGAATTCGTGAATGCACTTCCGGTTGAATCGTTTTGCTAACAAATGAATTAATTAGTAAACAATGACATAAAAACATTTATAATCATCACTTTAAAAGTTACATACGTTGTTTTTGGTGCCTGATTGTTTCCCAGATATATTAGTATGTGTGTGAATGGGTGTATAAGAGACATTAACTTAAAGCACTTTATAGATAGGCGCTTTATGAAGTTAGTCCATTTCCTTGTATTAGTTTACGGGCAGATCTGCCACATCCAATATGGCGGACACGTTAACGTAACGCAGCAACGGACCAACCCGCTGAAAATCATTTTCATCTGAAAATGAAAATGACCCTCTCAAAATGTCCTCTCCGCCTCCCCACCTCCCAAAAAACGTCATCACTTCCGGGCCTGACAGTGGAGGTGCGTGACAGTGGAGGTCTGCAGCCAGGTGCCTCTCCTCGCCTCTGCTTCTTCTGCTTCTTCTTTGGTGTTTTACGGCAGTCGGCATCGTTATAGTTGCATATACTGCCCTCTTCTGGACCTTACTTCTTCACTACTTAATTTTCTTTTCCTTTTAAAATTCTTTTTATTAACCCAGTTAAACAAGATATCCCAGTATGATTTTCCTCCCTTCTCTACATTTCCCACATTCTATTATACTTTTGACACTTTTCTCCACTGCTCCTGTCCTCCACAGCCTGCCATCATCTCTTCCCTCTCCCTTTCATATCCATGACATTCAACCATCACATGCTCCACTGTCTCTCTCCCCACAGCTACATAGACCAGTTGGATGTTTCCCTACTATGTTGAGTGTGCTACTCAATCTACTGTGCCCTATTCTTAGTCTGCTCATTGTCACCTGTTCCACTCTGATACCTCCACAACACCCCACCTCTCCTACTTCATCTTGTAGTTTATATAAATGTCTCCCCTTTTCCTGGATTTTCCAATATTGTTTACATTGATTAATTATTTCTTTCCATATTAAACTTTTCCCTTCTGCTTTTGATAATTTTATTTTCATTTCCACCTTCTCTTTCTTTGCTGCCTCCTTTGCCATTTGATCAGCTTTTTCATTCCCCTGTATTCGTAAATGGGCTGGTACCCACATGAATGTTATTTCTCTCCCCTGCTGTGCTAATCTGGATGTTCTCAACATTATTTCATATAATATTTCCCGATGTGATTTTGCTGTTCTGTTTTTAATGCTTAAGAGTGATGAGATTGAATCGCTACATATGATTATCTTCCTATCCGCCCTGTCCTCCACCCATTCTGTTGCCAATACTATTGCACATAGTTCCCTGCATATAAACTAAAGATCTGAAGTTCTTTTTAATACTTTGTTATATGACTAGGAACACTACTGCTGCACGTGTTCTCTGTTTGTCCTGTTTTGGTTCTTTTGATCCATTGTATATAAGTACATATATTCCCCATACTTTCATCTGTAAGTTTATAAATTCTGTACCAAGTCCACTGTTTTATTTCTTCTTTTAATGTAGGAGTCTAGCTCGATCTACCCATAGACATATATACATAGACATATATACATAGACACCGCATTGAGCAGGTTGGTCGTTGGTCGCGATACATCAACGGGTCCGCCATATTGGATGTGGCAGATCTGCCCGTAAACTAATACAAGGAAATGGACTGAACTTCATAAAGCGCCTTTCTACAAAGTTCTTTAAGTTAATGCCTCTTATACACCCATTCACACACACACTAATACAGTGGCATCACTAGGCCTATTTTAAGGGGGCTTCAGCTCCCCTAAAATATTCTCAAGCCCCCCTAAATAATTTGGTGGTGTTTTATTATTATTTTTATTTATTAATTTTTTTTTCACAAAAAATGCCTATTTATACAATACAAGTGGCCAAATATGAGTTTAAACCAATAATCATAAAACTGTCATTATTCACTTAAATATGACATAAATCTCATTTCATCGGGTACGGTAAGAGAGCCCCTTCAGTGCGTCATTATACAATCCATTCCACTTTTTCATATAGAGAACGCCCACATCCATTCATCCTTTCCATGCGACCCTGCTCACTGCCGCTTGCGTGTTTACCTCTGAAGTACACAGAGCCGAACCTCACAGCGGCAAGAGCAGAACGCGAACGCATGGGTGAAGGATGGACATTAGACCTTTTTCAAGAAGTAAGCATTCATCACTGCGGTGGAGTAACACTAGCTAACAGCAGAAAAGTTCCATGTAATTAATAAACCAAAAGTGTTCCGTGTTTGAATCCCAGCTGGCCAGCTCTGAAAGTTCCTAGCTGCTGCTAGCTAGTTGAGATGACTTCTGTTAACCATTCCCGCTAGGGCAAGACAAATGGGGGTTGAGACCAAGTTTCATTCCTGGTTTAAGGGCTCCACATTGGTGCAGATTTCTAGTTTTCTGCAGGTGGAGGGGAAAATAGGATGGGTGAAAGAGGGCAGGGGAGTTAACCATCGTGATGGCCTGGTTTATGAAGATGTTGGTAAGTCTAGGGGTGGGTTTAGAGAACAGTCTTCTCCTGTAAATGTTTCCATGATGATGAGTTATGAAACACTTGCCCTCTTCATTTTGTGCAGGTATGTATGGCACTGCAATTGTTTTTATTTGTATTTTAGCACAATTTAACTGGTGTTGTTTACTGGTAAAGCAGCTGAAGGTGTATGGAGGCGTCATCGTCTTAGATTAATCAATTGATTGACAAAGCTTTAATGGGCGCTCTGAAAAAATTTTTCGGCGTGCGCATAGCGGCGAATAATTTTCTCCCTATGGGCTAAGCCACCCCAGTTTCTTAAACCTAGTGACGTCCTGCACTAATATACGGGGAAACAAACAGGCACCAAAAACAACATATGTAACTTTTAAAGTGATGATTATAAATGTTTACTCCTTATGTAAGCACCAAACCAACGTATGTATTTTTCTAATGCGGAATGGTTTACAGCTACTCATGTGAACACTGTTACTGTGGATATAATATTGAAATATTTTATTTTAAAGTTTAATCTGTGTCATAAATATGAACACACACACACACACATGATACATAGAGTACAGACAAACACATACACACACACACACACACACACACACACACTATATATATATATATGTGTGTGTGTGTGTGTGTACTATACGTATGTATGATATATGTTCACGTGTAATGTACCTTTAGTCCTCTTTATTCAGAAAACCCTCATGTCACATCTACATTTCAGGATCTGGTTATTATAGACACAGATTAAATGTTAATATAAATATTTCAATATTTATCATCACAGTAACAGTGTTACACACAGTAGTAGCTGTAAACACTCAGCATTAAAAAATACATACGTTGGTTGGGTGCTTACATAAGGAGTAAACATTTATAATCATCACTTTAAAAGTTACATACTTGTTTTTTGGTGCCTGTTTCCCAGATATATAGTTGTGTGGGAATGGGTGTATAAGAGGCATTAACTTAAAGAATTGTAGAAAGGCGCTTTATGAAGTTCAGTCCATTTCCTGTTATTAGTTTAGGGGCAGATCTGCCACGCAATATGGCGGCTATGTATATATGTCTATGGCAAAACAGTAAACAGTCCCTGTGTGTAAGAATGCATTCTGAAGAATCTGAAGCTCATATGAAGTTTCAGCAGTCTGTGGTAGACAAATAAAGTATCATCAAATTTTACCATCTATTTAGTATGAATTCATCTTGTCTTGTCTTTACACAGTGTTTCCTTGCTGACCCACAGCAATAACAAAAACAGGAATTTGTACGAATCTGATTTTCTTTGACAATCACTGGATGATACCCACTTGGTTCATCTAACTGAGACTCTTTCTATTAACCTACATCAAAGTTTGGAATCACATAATCTGATAAATTTGATTGTCACTTGACACTTTCATCAGGAAAAGATTTTTTCACAGCCCCCTTGGACAGGACAAATGCTGAAAAAGACCAAAACAGTTTCAATGCACATACATGCCTGTGAATATTGTTTTAAGACAATATTGCAAAAAAAATTGTGAGCCTATCTTTTAATCTGTTGCTGGTTAGCCCTCAATCATGGACTGCAGACGCCATCTTGAGGTTCTTTTTTGGCAAAAGCTTGACAATTCTTGAACATTATGGACTGTAAATCACTGCTAGTTTATTTTTGTTATGACAGCAATATCTTTATATACACTTACATCTACATATACACTTTTGCCCATAAAGTTGGAATATAAGTGTTGTGTGATTTGTTCTTGAAAAGTATATCTTCTCTAAACTTTATTGATCAATCTTTCCCAAACACATCACAGTGAAAATGAAACCACAATTAAGCTGATGTGTATACATATAAATAAAAAGAGGAATGTGTATCTGAAAACAAAATGATTCCAACTTTATGGGAAATAGTGTATATTACTTCTTTTTTCTTCTTGTTCAATGATGAACCTTTTTTGAAATGTTTTTTCAGCCGACTATCCCCTGATAGTGCTAAACATTTATGCTCAAACAACTATGTAACAGAAAGACATTTTAGATGTTTAGAACCAGTCATTAAATTCATTTGACATTTCATGCAATGATGTAATGATCTTTGTCACTCTGCAGTAGGTAGTTATAGTTAAGTGTTTGGTTGATTTGTTTTGATCAAAGTCAGTTCCATTTATAAATGATTTCCAACATATTAATGACACCAATACTATAATAAATGTATTTAAATAACTGATTGCTTTATCAGTAGGTTAATGTCTTATGATCAGTGTTTAAACATTTATTGCAGCAATACAACAACAAATATGACACATCATTTTACATGTAATAATAGATTAATTTCCTTCAGTGAAGAATGACTAAAATATTGTTCATCATCGGAACTGTAAAGCCCTGTTAAGCATGTCTGGTAGACTGGGTTGCTGTGTTTCATCAATGACTGCAGTATATAAGTATAGTATATATCATGGAAATAAAACTAATAAAGAAAAACAAAGCAAATTCTATTTGGTTATTTAGTATCAATTATTCTGAGGCACAGCACACAGTTCAATCAAGAACCTTTCACACAAACCAGCTATTGACCATCTAAAATTATTCAAGAGTACCTGAAGCAAAATAATAACAAGAGCAAACATCCAGCTAACATAAAGTATAATTCATGTATCAAGTGTCCTTCTCTTTAATGACACAGTCAATGGGTTTGTCTGTCAGACCCTGAGCAGGCAGAGGTGACAGTGGGAAGCCTCCATACTGGCTCATTCCCCTCCAGGCTGGGTTAGATGAGTACTGTTGTGAACTGAGCACATGCTGCTGAGCTAGATTCCGTTTCCTGATCTCTTTCCTCCTGTTACAGAGCAGGTAAATTATTTCCACGATGTTGAGAAGCACTGAAATGAAAATGAAAATACAAGCATGAAGATGATGAAGATTGCCTTCTCTGTGGGACGGGATATGTAACACTGGACACCGGTGATATGGGCACAAGGACGCTCATAACAGCTCATCACGTGTTCTGTGGATATAGTGTCAAAGATGAAGAACTGGCCGACACAGAAGCCCACCTCCAGGAAGATCTTGAAGATCAACTGAGTCATGTAAGTGCAAAATAGGATCCCTTTATCTTCACCTTCCCTCATTCAGTATACTTGGGCTTCTTCAGTACAGTTCCCAAAGTATTGTTTCTCCATCATCCTCTTCTCTTTGTGAATGATGTGGACAGCATGGCCCAGGTAGATCAGAGTGGGTGTGGACACAAAGGTGATCTGCAGGACCCAGAAATGAATGTATGAAATTGGAAACTTTGCGTTTTAGCGAGCTGTGTTGCATCCTGGTTCATGGGGTGTCGCAGTAGAACTCAGACAACTCGTCTCCCCAGACTTTATCTGCAGCAGCACCCAGGACAAAGATCCTGAACAGGAAAAGGACACTCATCCAAATCTTGCCCACCACAGTGGAGTGAGACTGGACCTTGTCTAGTAGTGAGGACAAGTAAGACCAGTCACCCATCGCTGATAATGAAAGTCTAAAACTGTCACACCGTGGTGATGTCAAGCTGGGTTTTTGTTATGTCTTGTCATTTCCTGTTTTTTATTTGAAAGTTAACTCTCCTCTCGTTTCAGGTCCACTTGCCCTTCCTCATGTGTCACCAGTCGGATTGTCTTCCCCGCCCTGATTGTTTCAACCTGTTCCCCATTTCCCTCATGGTGTATATATAGTCTGTGTTTCCCTTGTCCTGTGCGAAGTGTCTCGTGTCCTGTTTCGTCGCACCAAGCCCTTCCATTGCCTCCAAGCCGTTTCCTTGTGTCCTTGTTTTGTAAGTTTCATAGCCCTTTAGTTCAAGATTAGAAAGAGTTTTTGTAGCCTGTTTTCATCCTTCGGGATCGTTTCTGTTTGTTTGGTTTCTTTCCTTTTGATAAAGTTTTTTCATCCTCCGGGATTGATTTTGTTTCAGTTCCCAGTTTAGGTGATTAGGCCATAAGATATAGATAGTTTCGGTTTCCTCCTCATTTGAGAGAGTGTTTTTGTTTGATAAACTTATTAGACTTTCTTCCCATTGGGTGAAGCGTTTTTCTTTCTAGTTCAGTGTTTTCGTTTTTTCCTAGAGAGTGTAGCAGAGATTTAGTTAGAGTTAGAGTGCTGCTTAGAGTAGCCATTTTTGTTGTAAATTTTGTAGACTGTGTTCAGCTGCTCGGAACTAATAAAGCTTCTTTGAAACCTGCCTATTCCGCGACTGAGTCTGCCGCTTTGTTCTGGGCCTGACAAAAACAGAGCAAAACACACACATGTCAAACTTACAGTTGTACATGAAAAAATAAATCAGACTACAATTTATATATATTTTTATTTTAAGTGTCTGCAATCTCTTGCTAAGCATACCTTATTAAACTATGAGAGAATATTTAGTGTCTGCATTAAACAAACATGACTGCAAATTTTAAAACAATATAGGCTGTAAACAGGCCAGAAAACAATGTGACAATTATAAAATGTACAAATTTGAGTTTAAACATTTAAGATCCTTATCTTCCTATTCAAACATTTCTTAAAGAGGCAACTTCCAAATGAAAAAGTTCCGAAGGCTCTATAGATGTATGACAGCACAGCATCAACCCGCTGCATGGTTTATTGTTGGGTTAAAGTGAAATGCAGAGGTCACTGCAGAGGAAGTTAAGAAGCTTTAACAGCGCTCAAGTGATTTACACGCAGATGTTAGTCAGAGACAGACGGCAATCTGCCAATGTTTTCATAAAATGGACGAAATCTGCTGCTTGTACATGAGGGAGAGAAAGATGGCACGTTGCAGACGCTAAAAACAAAGTTTGTGTAGACATTAAGAAATCCTGTGCTCAGTGATGTAACATTTATAGGTAATAAACCTTACCTTTCACTGTGATAGGCTACTAAAGAGCTTACTTTACTTCAACTCAAATAAGTAGCAAATAAATTAGATAAATACGTTTTACAAATACTAAAGTCAGTCCAAAATTCACTTTATAGACGAACTTAAGTGCTGCTTAAGATATGCTGAGGTGGTTACTTGGAATTATAACTAACTTGTTTTAAATATGCTGAAATACCTCCTGTGACACAATATGAAGGTTACAGAAAATATAAAATGTACTCGCCTGTCAGGCTTCAGATATTAGAAATTCCTCGGCATGAGCCCATCACAGAAAAGCCAGAGCGCAGGTGACAAAAGATGTGATCCACTGACAGGACAATACTTAAATACTGTTGAGGCCTGTGGGTTTGGTCTTACTGACTCAGGCATTTCACATTTCAGCCTGTTGCTCAAAGCTTCTCCTTTCACTCAAACTCGTGATAATTTTGATAGTAAATGTGTCCATCACCTTAGTTCCCGTTCAAGACCATCATTAATTCAGACTGTAAATCATAGTTTACCAGACATGCAACACACGTTACACCCAGATGCTACGTGTATTCACCCGCCTATCTGTGTTAAATTTATTGTGGTGAAATGTGGTAGTGTATGGACACATGTATTGTATGAGACAATATGAAATCATGTCATCAGTATTGTTGGACAAATGGGTTGTATAAAAAGCACATAATGCATGTTACAGGGATAAATAAATAGTTACAGTATGAGGATTAAAAGTAGACTGCAATTATTTTTTAAACAGTGACTGACAAAATGACAATGAATTACAATGAATGAAAAATGATTACAGTAGCAGTGAGAACCTGTGATAGAGATGGGAGGGGAGTCTCCGACAGTCTAATCCTATGGCAGCATAACAAGGGATGACCTGAGCCAGCCCTAACTAAGGCTTTATCAAAAAGGAAAGTCTTAAGTCTACTCTTAAGTGTTGACCGTGTTGCCTCCTGAACCCAGAATGGTAGTTTGTTCCACAGAAGAGGAGCCTGATAGCTGAAATCTGGCTCCCAATCTACTTTTCGAGACATAGGAACCACAAGGAACCCAGCACCCTGGAGGCGCAGTGCTGAAGCGCAGAACCCCACCTCAAGCCTTTTTCCTTTTTTGGCCAGGTGTCCCTTGAACAGAATATAGAATCTTAATGTCACCATGATGAACAAAAAAAACAGTCATTGGTCAAAACGACCTTTTATAACCTATAAAAATATTTTCAGATATTGTGTTGTAAGAGAACGTCCTAGTCGTAGATGTGTTTTCACACATTGACAAGTCATCATCAACGGCACTGCTGGCAACCCTGAAAGCCCCTGGAACGTCAGTGATAAACATGATTATACAATACAATCACCTCTGGAGCAGTGCATACATTTTGTTCCAGAAACTAAAACAAAGCAGACAAAGAAAAGTGGAACTAAAACCAGAACCTGTGACAGTGGATATATGTTCATGTCATATTGTGGGAATAGGGTTTTACTTTGTGACCTCTGACTATGTTTGCTTGACGTATCAGTTTGAAAATCTGGCCATGGATTTATGCAGTGCAAACAGTCTACACCATGCTTCAAACAGTCTATATAATCTCCTATTATTGATCCCACCTGTGGCAGTGTGTACAAGTGTTTCTATGTGCAATGCTTCCTGGTTCTTGGTTTGCTTTGTGGTTGTTTCATTAACTTTGAATTTAATGCTTAAATGAGGCTGAATACCTGGAGAAAAGGCAGGGCCCATTTAAAGCTGCTTTAATGTCAGCTGACAATGCGATCTAGTAGCATTGTACAAAACAATTAAATGGTAAATGGACTGTACTTATATATCACCTTTCTAGTCTTCTGACCACTCAAAACGCTTTACAGGACATATCTCATTCACACATTCACACACATTAATTCACTGATGGCATTAGCTGCCATGCAAGGTGCCAACTGCTCATCAGTTTGAGGAACTAACCATTCATACACATTCACACACCGATGGCACAGCCTTCAGGAGCAATGTGGGGTTCAGTATCTTGCTGATGAATCTAACTTTAGACTTTAAGAGCAGCTTCAACTTCAGCACGTCGCACACGGTTCCCTGAGTAGGAGTTTAAAAAAAATGTAGGAGTGAAAGTTATTCATCCATTTTAGAACAGCTGATCTGTTGTCAGATATTGTCAGGAATGAATAACTAAGCTATCATGTCGCAATATTGCTGCATGACAGACTGTCATGTTTTTTTGGAAGTTTGGGTGGGTCAGTCAGACCTGGGAGGAACCTGATGATTCTGCAGTCTTGGCCCAAATTATAAGAGGAAGTGAAAGAATCCTAGTCGCAGTTCGAGGACTAACTGAGCAAGTCAGTGGTCATCACTGAGGTAGGAACGTTTCTCACTGTAATAAGAGTTAACACTGTACAAATACAATAACAATTATTATTATTATTATTAATGGAATTGGTTAATCTTATGAATACCATGATGGTGTATTTAATTAGTTGACTGCATTTCACAGGCATCAGAAATGGAAGTTTGATTAATAGCTAAATGTATTGTTCTAAAATGTAAATTAGCACACATGAGAAAAATGTTTTGAACTGGAAGTTTAGTGTCCAAACATGATCTAAATCTGATTTCTGATACTATTTAAAATCTATTTATAGACAGCTAGATCCAGTAATATTGGCATTAGTGTTAGCCAATCGTTCAAATTTGAATATAGAGTAAAACAATATAGTGGCAAAATGCATTATGGAAAAATACATTTATACATACAATTTATCTGACTGGTCCTGATTTGTTTCTCTTTAGTTAGCAAACTGGAAGTCTGTACTGGGGTAATTCTGACAGCTACACAACACTTTAGAAGTGCTGCTTCTTTGATTTTTAAGACTAGAAAAGCAGCAGCATATAGTATATCACTTCAGCTCTTCGATCACTTTTATCATCCGGTCAATCTAAATTACATCATGTTTCATAATACTTTCATTGTGTTTTACCTCATGGACTTCTTAAGTCTTATCGTTCCATAATGTTCCTAAAATTAGCTACAGCAACAGTTCCTCATACTGAAACAAGAAAATAGGCCCTTGGTCAGTGGGTTGGAAGCAAGCATGTGACTATTCTGAAAGTCTTCTGCCATAGGCTGGATTAAGGCCATGGCAGTAACTTAGTGATCATTTAATTAATTACAGATTTGTTAATCGTCATACATGATTCCACGTCAAGCATTTTTCTACCAATGGCCCTCTGTGAAGCTCTGTAGATTGGCGGTCAATGTCCCCAAGAGCCTCTTGTGATGTACAAGAATGCTCAGCTTTCTAAGTCTAAAGTTCAGTGGGGTTAAGGTCAGGTGACTGTGGAGGAAGGCCATGACAGGCATGAAGAATGGATGGCTGCTTCTGAACTAAAATTAAATTTTAAACTTAATTAACTAATTAGTTAGTTAATTAATAGTAATAGACCTTCCCAGGTGTTTGGCCACTCTGAGACATAGCCCGAGATAACTCTCCTTCTCTGCTGCAGAAACCCTCATTCGCACCTTCACACCTCCAGAATCAACTACTGCAACATCCCTTTGACACACAATTGATATAACCTCCAGTACATCCAAAACTGTGCTGCTCACACTCACCCGCACTTGTGACCACATTACCCCTGTCCAGTCACAACAACAATACCTGATCTAGGCGTAGCCATCCAGGAGATGTAGCCATGATTTTTATGCATAAGGCCTCTGCCAGAATAACAATGAACAACTCTGACACTTTCACTTACTTTCTAAGGACTCTAACTTTCTGATCTTTCGTGATGGAATAGCAGTGTAGCGTAGCATGTTACATAAATCTGCCTGCTCATTGCATTCAATGTCTCAATGCCCACTTTCAGTTTTCCTGTGTAAAACATGATACACAAGTAAGGTTGCCTCACACAGACTTTACTGATAAGAAATCTGCTATGTCCTGGGTCATCTGTGTATTCATCTTTGCTTTCTTTGTCTTCTTTCTTGAAGGCTGTCATCATGGGGGAGTGGTCCGTCCTGTCTGCTTTGTTGGACAAAGTGCAGTCACACTCCACTGTAGTGGGGAAGGTCTGGATGTCTGTTCTTTTCCTTTTCAGGATCTTCATCCTGGCTGCTGGTGTAGATAAAATTTGGGGAGATGAACACTCAAACATGGAGTGTAACACCAAAACCGTTGGCTGCAAAAACGCCTGCTACGACAAATCCTTCCCCATGTCTCACACCCGATTGGGTCCTCCAGATCCTCTTTGTCTCCACACCGACACTTATGTATTTGGGCCACGTCCTGATGGTGATTCGCAAGAGAAACAAGCTGAGGAGACGTGTGGAGCAGAAACTTGGTAAGAACGGGATGGCTAAAGCTCCAAAATACTCAGATGAAAAAGGAAAAGTACAGCTCAAGGGAGCCCTGCTGGCCAGTTACATGATGCAGCTGCTGTTCAAGATCCTGTTTGAAGTGGCATTCATTGTAGGCCAGTACTACCTCTATGGCTTCATCACGATGCCTGTTAAGATTATATTCAACGAATACCCTTGTCCACAAGTAAACTGCTACATAAGTCGTCCCACAGAGAAAACCATCTTTATTATCTTTATGCTGGCAATGTCCATCCTTCTGCGACCCTTAACATCGTGGAGATGTTTCACCTGATGATCTCAAAAATGAAGGCGAAGAAAAGAAGGAACAGTGGCTCAATTCCCCTAGAGATACACTCTCTGAGTAAACTCAACCACAATTCAGCTGAGAGTGTTACACTTTGTTGAAGGACTGTGAATAGAGAGATCACTTCTCACATTGCTGAAGGTTTAACATTGTTTAAACATGTACAGAATTGCATCCAGCTTTAAATTGTCTGAAAATTGTCCATTTTGTGTAGCAGTACTGTAATACATATTCTACTTCGTCTGTGGTTAGTAGCAGGAAAAATTGTCATCAACCTTCTAGGAAATATCAAGCAAAGGATGATTTCTACATTCTGTAGGTCACCTCTACATACTGTGACTGAAGCTCTGGTCACTTTGACTTAGGTCATTGTAAAACTTAAAGGTCTTAATCATAAAATAAAGTAATCTGTAAAGCACTGTAAAACGCTTATCATGTATTTTGGCTTCATCATTTACCCTTGAAATAAATGAGAGAATAATGTGGTACAAGAATTGGGCACTACAATTAAATAAAGGGTGAATCAAAGCCAAAATACATAATGAACTTTTTTACACTGTTATTTACCACACACACAAATCACTATCATGACATTAAATGTTGATTATAAGTCACTTTGTTATGAGTCAGCAGTTTGCGCTTATATGAATATTGTGTATATATAATCAAATGTTTGTGCTTCAGCTCTAGCAGCTATAATATTATCATGGAAATGGCTGATTTAATTATCATAACAGGTCATAGGTCTATGGTTCCTGATTTATTTTCATGAATAAAAATGCTTCAAAGACACCATTCTCCACTCTTTTTTTCACAAATTACAAGCTGCATATATTTTAATGACAATTTGTTGGATAATTTGCTGGTCTATAAGATATCATAGCAGTTTTACCCATGAAAAAAAGAACAAAGAATCTTTCCCATTCGACCTTATTGAATCCAATTGTTTTTTGCTTCAGTTCTGGCAGTTATAATGTTACCATGGAAATAGCAGAGTAATATTTCTAGTGATGGGAAGGTTTGCAAGTAGAGGTCTAGTTGGCCAATCAGATTGCAGGTGGTGCTGCTGGTGGTGGTAATGTCCAAAACCTTTCAAGCCGGGGACCAAACAAAGAAAAAAATATGTCAATCAATCATAGGCCATAAGTCTATAAATCAGTTTAACACACTTTGTGCCTTACACTTGCTGAGCCTTAGACTGAAGAATGGCTGCCAGGTCAGATTTAAGTCTCCAAAGTAAATCAAGGACTATCATCTTAGTTCTTATCTCAGAACATAAATGCTGCTGTTTAAGAAAGTCAGCAGGTCAAATTTAATTTTAATTAAAAATAAATAAATAAATCAATAAAAGTGTATTATATAAATGAAGGTGTAGGGCTGCGCATCTCTACTGAAATTAAGCTTGTTATAATGCTGTGATTTTTCTATCGGGCCAGTGTTCAAAGTGTGTTTTCAACACAGTAATGATGAATTTTTATTTTCCTTAGTGAAATTAATGATTGTTGTTTGATTGATTGTGTTGTGTCATTTTATTGAGATGATTAGGGTGAAGGTCTACTGATAAAACAGGTAATTTTCTAATTACATCTTACACATATTGTGTTGTGGAGAAATTGCTGAAGTCAAAGGTCAGTGGTGAGGTCAATAGGGAAGAAAGTGTTCAGGAGCCTCTGATGTCTTATGCTGTAATGTTTATTGATGCTTGGCCAAGGAGAATTAGAGACACTCTCAAAGTATCATGATCAGAAGTCCTTGATCTTATGGTCTCACATTCTGCTCAACTCATCTGGGTGGTCAGACTTTAAACCCCAAGATAACGCCACAAATACTACACGCCCAGGATTAGTCAAAGAGAATGTCTTTACCAATGTTAGTGTGTCTTATGTCTAGGAAGGCAGCAACAGGTCTCTTCAACCCTGGCCACCACAGTGTTGAGATAGATGATCGGTGGTTCGATCGCGGGCTCCTCCAGTCTGCATGTCGAAATTGCTCCCTGTAAGTCGCTTTGAATAAGCGTGTCAGCTAAATGACTAAATGTAAATGTAAATGATGCCTGTGCTGAAAATACATTGCTGAACTGTTCTAATGCCAAGCAAATCACCAGTGTTCATTTTGTATTGTATTCATTGAAAAGAAACTAGACAAGACAGATGCAAGCTTAAAGTTCTCTGGCACTGTGCCTGTTTTAGATCCCCAAATAAAATATCACATACACTTTGTGGAGGTCTACATGTTACTGCAGTCCAGCTACTTTGTATTATGTAAATGTATCGGTTATTGTGCAGCCAGTGAAATAAAAATCTGTCTTTGTTCTCATCTTGGTGTTTATGTTTAATGTCAGAAGGTAGGTGCACTCTCTCCAGCACCAAACAGGAAGAAGTAAAGCCTGATAACAACCAAAAATCCAAAAAGTTCATACAGAAACACAGTTTAGCTTTGAGACAGTGGGTAACTGTTAAATATGATAAGGTTGTCTGACGTTGACTGCTAGTTATTGGTTTGATTAATGGTTGTGTATTGATTGATAGTTAGGCTTATTTTTCATATTCAGCAGTACCAGCATTCAGTCAATGGTTCATTCTTTAGTGTTTTTAAACACTGTTCATCTATGCAGTATAAACGTTGTTACAATCTAAGACAGACGATGACTGTGATAAGATAAGATAAGATAAGATAAGATAAGATAAGATAATACTTTATTGATCCCACAACGGGGAAATTCACTTATTACAGCAGCGAAAAATAGAAACAAAGGAGGGAAACACAAGTGTACATATTTACAGAAAGTACTAGAGTATAATGTGCAGTGACTATAATGTGCAGCGAGTATAATGTGCAGTTTTAAGAATGTGTAACATAAGCGTTACAGAAACAGACATGTACAGGATTAATGTAACATTAATGTAACAATATATGTAGAGCAAACTGATACATGTGGTTATACTGTAAATTCCAGTGCTGTTGTGATCTTTACCAGCCTTCATGGTAGAACTCTCGTTATTACTTAAATGATTTGGTCAGAACTCAGTTATATAATAAATAATAAGCATTCCTATGGAAAATATTCTTGTGTATTTATTGAACTTTTCCACAAATATGGCTGTACACAGCCATAAGGAACTCAATATTTTGTATTTGTATTAATAAAACCTTTGTTAACACAATGGCTTAGCAGCCTTCAGGAACAATTTGGGGTTCAGTATCTCGCCCAAGGACACTTTGACATGCAGACTGGAGGAGCCGGGGATCGAAGTGCCAATCATCTGATTAGTGGATGACCTGCTCTACCTCCTGAGCCACAGCCAACCTCGTATAAAACATAGGTGCACAAGATGTTTTTTATGGTTTCGAAAGTTGTGCAAACGTTCCATCTTCTGGAGCTTCTGTGATATGAGTATATAGTATATGGAGACATACTGTATATTTGTTGGAATATATAAAACATAATACATATTTTGACAGGTAATGCTTATTCATGTTTTTTTTTCCTATCAGTAGAGGAACTATGACGACTGACAGTTAAGATATCTCTACCCGAGGTAGAACAAAGCAAGTTTTCTCATAACTTTAATGTCTAGTTTTTTAAATGAGTTGTTGTATAAAAATAGTTAACTGCAATATGTATTTATCTGTTTGATGTTTGATCCTCCCCTAAAATTTAAGTTTAGTGTAGTTTGAATGTAATTCAGGAATTAACACGTAACATTCTCCAATGATTAAACGTTTATTCTCAGGTCACTAAAATCATAAATCAGGAAAAGAATTCAAGCGCTGTGCCCCATAGAAAAATGTATGAAGTACATTCCAGTGGTATTCTTTACAGACATACACATGGTGACAGTCGCTGGTGATTTCAGATTGTGGCTTTTGAAACTTCTTCATCCCAGTCAGTGTCAAGAACATCATTACTCAGCTCAACAGAGCCAAACAGATCCAGTCCTGAGAACGGACCCTTGGAACCACCAACACTACTTTGTCCCAGCTCAAAACACTTTCTCTTCTTCAGACTTACAGTGTTTTGATAGTCAACAGGACCATCATTCACAGTTTTAAAACTTTTACTGTGGTTTGCAGAATGAGTTGGCTCCATCTGGTTTTCTCTGCACATTATTTTAGTTGGTGTCTCTCTCCATTGTTCATGTCTCTGTCCTGGTATGAGCTCTGTGGCTGAGAAGGGAAGCATGTCCTTTACCTCATCCATGACTACTACAGTTTTAGTCTTTTTTCTTAAGGGACTGTTCCCGCTTGAGTATTCAGCACGATGTCTTTTAGTTGAACTTTTTTCCACTCCAGAGGGAAGATCTTTTCCCACTTTACTTTGAGCTGTGGTCTTGGGTTCAGTTGTGCTGGTGAAAGAGAATCTTGAGAGTATAGCCAGGGTTGAGGGGGCCACAGTGGACTTGGTGTGGCTTGATTTGGATAGTGCTGGATCACTGATATAAGTGCTTGGTTTTAATGGTGGGACTTTAGTCTCATCACCTGTGTTCACTCTAATCCTTTGTTCTTGTTGATTTAAAGTTTGACCCCTGTCCTTTATTCCATTTACAGGTTTTCCTTGTGCCGATTTGTCTGTTCCAAAAGAAAAATCATCCTTATCCAACCCTTTTGATGGAAAACAAATACCATCCTCAGACCTACTGTCTCCCATTTCACTGAAATAGCTCAACTGTTTTCTCCTTTTCCCACCTTCAGACAGAATTTGGTTTTCGTTCTGTCTTTTCTTTGTCAGGGGGCTATCTGAGTCATCTTGAATAATTTGCTTCTCTTTACTTATTCTACTTTCTGTGTTGGTGTGAAAATCTCTACTGAGTGGGTTACATCCAGTTTGGATCTCTGCTCTGACATCTGAGCAGACATTAAGGTCCTGGTTGTGGACTGAAGGTTTCATTTTCCTTGGTTTGAATACAAAACCAGATAACTTTGCATGCAATTCTTTACTTGTTTCAGCTTCAGCTGCTACCTTTTCCCTTAGCACAGCAACAATGTTCTTCTTCTTCTCTGTCTCAGTCTGGTCCCTCTCGTCTTTCTTCTCTTTGCCCTTAACTGAGAACAGGTTATCCTGAACTATGTTATTTGTGTGCCAGTTCTTACCTGGTGATGCTGTGCTGGCCGTGTGGGATTCTGAAGTTGTTTCTAAAATATCAGTAACATGTTTACTTACACTGTCTCTAGACACCACCCTCTCTCCGTGTCGTCCTCCTTTCTCATTCTCACATTGCTGATGAATCAGCTTCCTGAGTCTTCGATCTCTTAGGTTCTTAGAAACTTTCTGAAACACACACCGTGAAGACTCTGGATGTTTTCTGCCTTTCTGTCTCTCAGATTGCTCCATCTCCTCTTGGGTTATGAAGCTATTTTCTTGTTTGTTATTGTTTCTCTCAATTTTTTGTTTTTCTGAATTTAGAATGTCCTCAGTTTGACAGCTTGACTGTGTAGTTACTGAGGATATTTCTGACCAACTCAGGTTTGTTTTTCTATTTTCCTGAGTTACTGTAATTGTAGGCCTGGCCATGGCATCTGGTGTAGATGTAGTGATGGAGTAGAACCAGTTCAAGCCATTACTCTTGCAGTTGCTAATTTCATGGTGGTGTGTTCTGTGGATGGAGTTGGCGTCTCTGAGTTGATGCTGGTCATCAGTTGTTGGGGAGTCCTCTGAGGTGTTGCTCTTTAGCCTATTGAAAAAAAACAGGTGAAATCTATGGTTGTAAAAAGCTATAGAAACCCTGATCTATCTGCCAGAGGGAACTCTCTTAAACTTAAAATACAACAGTAGAACTTTAACTGGGTCTCAATAAGGAAAAAGCAGCTAGTTACTCACCTGGTCAGCCTGTCCATCTCCTTCTGAAGGAGCAATGGCAGGTTCAGTCCTTCCAGCAGTATCTGACACTGAGTTTGATACTCCTTATCAGGGTCAGCAGGGAATGAGGTGAGTAATGCATTTACATTTCCCAGAAGGGCACCGCCCTAAAAGAATCAAATCAAATCAATTTTATTTGTATAGCCCAAAGTCACAAAGTACATTTGCCTCAGAGGGCTTTACAATCTGTACAGGGAGTGACACCCTCTGTCCTTAGACCCTCGGTCTTGGAAGAGTCCATCATATAGTTACAGACTGCTGTTGGATCAAAGGCTGCAACAGGATCACAGGCTGCAGTATCAATGTCCAAAGGATCACAATCATTACGCTCACTGAATGTTTTTCACTTTTTTCTACACTGTAGATGAACACTAAGGCGTAAGTAAAAGATGTTGAAAATGAAATTGGTTTTATATTTTTGATTTTTTTTCTTTGATGACAGCTCTGCACACTCTTCATTCTCTCAGTCAGCTTCATGAAGTCGTCACTTGGAGCGATTATCAGCTCATACACAGTAGGCCTGTGTTGAAAAAAATCGATTTTCCGATTCTGAATCGTTTTGCATATTAATTCCTTAAGATCGATTCGTACATCCAAAGATCGAAAAATTAAAATTAAAATAATTTAAAATTTGAATACTTTTTCCACCGGTTAACTTTAACCCCACGAGTCGCGTCATTGAATTGAGACAGGCGTGCACAGTGTTTAAACTACACTACGGCATCTCACACATGCGAGGCGCGTTCAATGGCCGTCGGAATGACTATGATGCGTTCACAAACGTGGGAAAAATGGAAATTCACCGGAAATATAATAAAACTACAGACATAAGAACACTCAAGGAAAACTCTACAAGTACCAGCCACTTCTGTACGTTCTCTTAAAATAACTGAGGCAATTGTGGGTTACATTTGCAAAGATATGCGCCTGTATTCCGTTGTTGAAAATTAGGGCTTCAGGCGACCAAAAAAATGGTTTTAATAACACTAACCCGAATCGAGATCGGATCGATTCTCAGTCTTGAGAATCGGAATCGAATCGATTCTTGGAATTTGAATCGATACCCAGCCCTAATACACAGTATACTGAGCACTTGTTGCTCCTTTTCCCTCACTCTGCAGTCCAACTCGTCCAAACCATTTCAGTTGGGTTTAGGTTGGATGATTGTGGAGGTCAGGTCATCTGATGCTGCATTCATCACTCTCCTTCCTGGTCAGAACAGCTCTTACAGAGAATGGAGGTGTAATTTGGGATACTGTTGAATCTTCTCATGCTGGCCTTGAAATTCTGAAGGCCTTTCCTGGTGCGATCCTCATCAGAGCCAGTTTCATCAATAAACCTTTCAGCATAAGACATCTTTCTCTCTACTGTCTGAAGTGACCAT